>NW_026894604.1:0-105029 GCF_032452875.1 Bos javanicus | reverse complement strand
GTGATCAGTGCATGGTCAGACACGTGAAGAGTGTATGATCAGCCACGTGATCAGTGCATGATATCCAAGTGATCAGTGCATGATCATCACGTGATCAGTGTATGATCAGCCCGCGTGAACAGTGCATGCTCGGTCACGTGATCTGGGCCTGCTGAGCTGCGTGATTGTCTGCCATGTCTGTGACAATTGCCATTGACTTGATTCCTGTCATCTGCTTGACAATTGCCAGCTGTGCTCGTAAGTTCCTGCCTGCTCAGCTGCTTGATTATTGCCAGCTGAGCAGCATGATTCCTCACACCTGAGTTCGATTATTGCCTGCTGACTGTTTGATTCGTGCCTACTCAGCTCTTTGTTTTGCCTCCAGAGGCACATGATCAGTGTATGATAGCAAACATGATCAGCGCATGATCAGTCACATGATCAGCGCCATTAAGTCACGTGATCACTACATGATAGTCATGTGATCAGTCCATGCTCAGTCACGGTATCAGTGCATGATCAGCCACGTGATCAGTGCATGATGTCACAAGATTAGTGTATGATCATCCACGTGATCAGTGCAGGCGATCATGTGATCAGTGCATGATATAGGCGTGAACAGTGCATGATCAGTCACGTGATCAGTGCATGATAGCCACGTGATCAGTGCATGATCAGTCACGTGATCAGTGTATGATCATTCACGTGACCAGTACATGGTAGCTACATGATCATTGCATGATCAGCCACGTGAGTAGTGCATGATAGCCACGTGATCTGCATGATCAGTCACGTGATCAGTGCATGATCAGTCACGTGACCAGTACATGGTAGCTCGTGATCATGGCATGATCAGCCACGTGAGCAGTGCATGATAGCCACGTGATCAGTGCATGATCAGCCACGTGATCAGTGCATGATCAGTCACGTGATCAGTGCATGATCAGCCACGTGATCAGTGCATGATCCACGTGATCAGTGTATGATCAGCCACGTGATCAGTGCATGATAGCCCGTGATCAGTGCATGATCAGTCACGTGATCAGTGCATGATCAGTTACGTGATCAGTGCATGATCAGCCACGTGATCAGTGCATGATCAGCCATGATCAGTGCATGATCAATTGCGTGATCAGTGCATGATCAGTCACGTGACCAGTACATGGTAGCTCGTGATCATTGCATGATCAGCCACGTGATCAGTGCATGATAGCCACGTGATCAGTGCATGATCAGCCACGTGATCAGTGCATGATCAGTTATGTGATCAGTGTAGATCACGTGATCAGTGCATGACAGCCACGTGATCAGTGCATGAGAGCCACGTGATCAGTGCATGATCAGTCACGTGATCATGTGTGATCAGCCGTGATCAGTGCATGATGAGCCACGTGATCAGTGCATGATCATTCGTGATCAGTGCATGATCAGTCACGTGATCAGTGCATGGTGCTCGTGATCAGTGCATGATCAGCCACGTGATCAGTGCATGATAGCCACGTGATCAGTGCATGATCAGTCACGTGATCAGTGCATGATCAGTCACGTGATCAGTGCATGATCAGCACGTGATCAGTGCATGATCAGCCACGTGATCAGTACATGATTGCTACGTGATCAGTGCATGATCAGCCACGTGATCAGTGCATGATCAGCCACGTGATCAGTGCATGAGTCACGTGATCAGTGCATGATCAGCCACGTGATCAGTGCATGATAGCCACGTGATCAGTGCATGATCAGCCACGTGATCAGTGCATGATCAGTCACGTGATCAGTGCATGATCAGCCACGTGATCAGTGCATGATCAGTCACGTGATCAGTGCATGATCAGCCACGTGATCAGTGCATGATCAGCCACGTGATCAGTGCATGATCAGCCACGTGATCAGTGCATGATAGCTACGTGATCAGTGCATGATCAGCCACGTGATCAGTGCATGATCAGCCACGTGATCAGTGCATGATCAATTCGTGATCAGTGCATGATCAGTCACGTGACCAGTACATGGTAGCTCGTGATCATTGCATGATCAGCCACGTGATCAGTGCATGATAGCCACGTGATCAGTGCATGATCAGTCGTGATCGTGTATGATCAGCCACGTGATCAGTGCATGATATCCACGTGATCAGTGCATGACAGCCACGTGATCAGTGCATGATAGCCACGGATCAGTGCATGATCAGTCACGTGATACATGTGTGATCAGCCACGTGATCAGTGCATGATGAGCCACGTGATCAGTGCAGGATCAATTACGTGATCAGTGCATGATCAGTCACGTGACCAGTACATGGTTGCTACGTGATCGTTGCATGATCAGCCACGTGAGCAGAGCATGATAGCCACGTGATCAGTGCATGATCAGTCACGTGATCAGTACATGATCAGTCACGTGAACAGTGCATGATCATTTACGTGATCTTTGCATGATCAGTCACGTGACCAGTATATGGTTGCTACGTGATCATTCCATGACGAGCCACGTGAGCAGTGCATGATAGCCACGTGATGTGTGCATGAGTTACGTGAGCAGAGTATGATCAGCCACGTGATCAGTGCATGAGTGCCACGTGATCAGTGCATGATATGTCACGTGACAGGTGTGTGATCAGCCACGTGAACGGTGCATGTTCAGCCACGTGATCAGTGCATGATAGCCACGTGATCAGTGCATGATCAGTTACGTGAGCAGTGTATGATCAGCCACGTGATCAGTGCATGGTCAGACACGTGAACAGTGTATGATCAGCCACGTGATCAGTGCATGATATCCAAGTGATCAGTGCATGATCATCACGTGATCAGTGTATGATCAGCCACGTGAACAGTGCATGCTCAGTCACGTGATCTGGGCCTGCTGAGCTGCGTGATTACTGTCTGCTCATCTGCTTGACAATTGCCAGCTGAGCTGCACGATTCCTGCCTGTCATCTGCTTGACAATTGCCAGCTGTGCTGCGTAATTCCTGCCTGCTCAGCTGCTTGATTATTGCCAGCTGAGCAGCATGATTCCTCACCTGAGTTCCATGATTATTGCCTGCTGACTGTTTGATTCGTGCCTACTCAGCTCTTTGTTTATTGCCTCCAGAGGCACATGATCAGTGTATGATAGCAAACATGATCAGCGCATGATCAGTCACATGATCAGCGCCATTAAGTCACGTGATCACTACATGATAGTCATGTGATCAGTCCATGCTCAGTCACGGTATCAGTGCATGATCAGCCACGTGATCAGTGCATGATCTGTCACAAGATTAGTGTATGATCATCCACGTGATCAGTGCGGGCAGTCATGTGATCAGTGCATGATATAGGCGTGATCAGTGCATGATCAGTCTCGTGATCAGTGCATGATAGCCACGTGATCAGTGCATGATCAGTCACCTGATGGGTGTATGATCATTCACGTGACCTGTACATGGTAGCTACATGATCATTGCATGATCAGCCACGTGAGTAGTTCATGATAGCCACGTGATCACTGCATGATCAGTCACGTGATCAGTGCATGATCAGTCATGTGACCAGTACATGGTAGCTGCGTGATCATGGCATGATCAGCCACGTGAGCAGTGCATGATAGCCACGTGATCAGTGCATGATCAGACACGAGATCAGTGCATGATCAGTCACGTGATCAGTGCATGATCAGCCACGTGATCAGTGCATGACCAGGACGTGATCAGTGTATGTCCAGCCACGTGATCAGTGCATGATAGCCACGTGATCAGTGCATGATCAGTCACGTGATCAGTGCATGATCAGTTATGTGATCAGTGTATGATCAGCACGTGATCAGTGCATGATCAGCCACATGATCAGTGCATGATCAATTGCGTGATCAGTGCATGATCAGTCACGTGACAGTACATGATAGCTCGTGATCAGTGCATGATCAGCCACATGATCAGTGCATGATAGCCACGTGATCAGTGCATGATCAGCCACGTGATCAGTGCATGATCAGTCATGTGATCGTGTGTGATCAGCCACATGATCAGTGCATGACAGCCACGTGATCAGTGCATGATAGCTGCGTGATCAGTGCATGATCAGTCACGTGATCATGTGTGATCAGCGTGATCAGTGCATGATCAGCCACGTGATCAGTGCATGATCAATTACGTGATCAGTGCATGATCAGTCACGTGACCAGTACATGGTTGCTCGTGATCAGTGCATGATCAGCCACGTGATCAGTGCATGATGCCACGTGATCAGTGCATGATCAGTCACGTGATCAGTACATGATCAGTCACGTGAACAGTGCATGATCATTTGCGTGATCTTTGCATGATCAGCGTTACCAGTATATGGTTGCTACATGATCATTCCATGACGAGCCACGTGAGCAGTGCATGATAGCCACGTGATGTGTGCATGAGTTGCGTGAGCAGAGTATGATCAGCCACGTGATCAGTGCATGAGTGCCACGTGATCAGTGCATGATCAGTCACGTGATCAGTGCATGATCAGTCACGTGATCAGTGCATGATCAACGTGATCAGTGCATGATCAGTCGCGTGATCAGTGCATGATCAGCCACGTGATCAGTGCATGATCAGTCACGTGATCAGTGCATGATCAGCCACGTGATCAGTGCATGATAGCCACGTGATCAGTGCATGATCAGCCACGTGATCAGTGCATGATCAGCCACGTGATCAGTGCATGATCAATTACGTGATCAGTGCATGATCAGTCACGTGACCAGTACATGGTAGCTACGTGATCATTGCATGATCAGCCACGTGATCAGTGCATGATAGCCACGTGATCAGTGCATGATCAGTCATGTGATACGTGTGTGATCAGCCACGTGATCAGTGCATGATATCGTGATCAGTGCATGACAGCCACGTGATCAGTGCATGATAGCCACGGATCAGTGCATGATCAGTCACGTGATACATGTGTGATCAGCCACGTGATCAGTGCATGATGAGCACGTGATCAGTGCAGGATCAATTACGTGATCAGTGCATGATCAGTCACGTGACCAGTACATGGTTGCTACGTGATCGTTGCATGATCAGCCACGTGAGCAGTGCATGATAGCCACGTGATCAGTGCATGATCAGTCACGTGATCAGTACATGATCAGTCACGTGAACAGTGCATGATCATTCGTGATCTTGCATGATCAGTCACGTGACCAGTATATGGTAGCTACGTGATCATTCCATGACGAGCACGTGAGCAGTGCATGATAGCCACGTGATGTGTGCATGAGTTACGTGAGCAGAGTATGATCAGCCACGTGATCAGTGCATGAGTGCCACGTGATCAGTGCATGATATGTCACGTGACAGGTGTGTGATCAGCCACGTGAACAGTGCATGTTCAGCCACGTGATCAGTGCATGATAGCCACGTGATCAGTGCATGATCAGTTACGTGAGCAGTGTATGATCAGCCACGTGATCAGTGCATGGTCAGACACGTGAACAGTGTATGATCAGCCACGTGATCAGTGCATGATATCCAAGTGATCAGTGCATGATCATCACGTGATCAGTGTATGATCAGCCACGTGAACAGTGCATGCTCAGTCACGTGATCTGGGCCTGCTGAGCTGCGTGATTACTGTCTGCTCATCTGCTTGACAATTGCCAGCTGAGCTGCACGATTCCTGCCTGTCATCTGCTTGACAATTGCCAGCTGTGCTGCGTAATTCCTGCCTGCTCAGCTGCTTGATTATTGCCAGCTGAGCAGCATGATTCCTCACACCTGAGTTCCATGATTATTGCCTGCTGACTGTTTGATTCGTGCCTACTCAGCTCTTTGTTTATTGCCTCCAGAGGCACATGATCAGTGTATGATAGCAAACATGATCAGCGCATGATCAGTCACATGATCAGCGCCATTAAGTCACGTGATCACTACATGATAGTCATGTGATCAGTCCATGCTCAGTCACGGTATCAGTGCATGATCAGCCACGTGATCAGTGCATGATCTGTCACAAGATTAGTGTATGATCATCCACGTGATCAGTGCATGGGCAGTCATGTGATCAGTGCATGATATAGGCGTGATCAGTGCATGATCAGTCTCGTGATCAGTGCATGATAGCCACGTGATCAGTGCATGATCAGTCACCTGATGGGTGTATGATCATTCACGTGACCTGTACATGGTAGCTACATGATCATTGCATGATCAGCCACGTGAGTAGTGCATGATAGCCACGTGATCACTGCATGATCAGTCACGTGATCAGTGCATGATCAGTCATGTGACCAGTACATGGTAGCTGCGTGATCATGGCATGATCAGCCACGTGAGCAGTGCATGATAGCCACGTGATCAGTGCATGATCAGCCACGTGATCAGTGCATGATCAGTCACGTGATCAGTGCATGATCAGCCACGTGATCAGTGCATGATCAGGCACGTGATCAGTGTATGTCAGCCAAGTGATCAGTGCATGATAGCCACGTGATCAGTGCATGATCAGTCACGTGATCAGTGCATGATCAGTTATGTGATCAGTGTATGATCAGCCACGTGATCAGTGCATGATCAGCCACGTGATCAGTGCATGATCAATTACGTGATCAGTGCATGATCAGTCACGTGACCAGTACATGGTAGCTACGTGATCATTGCCTGATCAGCCACGTGATCAGTGCATGATAGCCACGTGATCAGTGCATGATCAGCCACGTGATCAGTGCATGATCAGTCATGTGATCGTGTGTGATCAGCCATGATCAGTGCATGATCAGCCACGTGATCAGTGCATGATAGCCACGTGATCAGTGCATGATCAGTCACGTGATCATGTGTGATCAGCCACGTGATCAGTGCATGATAGCCACGTGATCAGTGCATGATCAATTACGTGATCAGTGCATGATCAGTCACGTGACCAGTACATGGTTGCTACGTGATCAGTTGCATGATCAGCCACGTGAGCAGTGCATGATAGCCACGTGATCAGTGCATGATCAGTCACGTGATCAGTGCATGATCAGTCACGTGATCAGTGCATGATCATTCGTGATCAGTGCATGATCAGTCACGTGACCAGTATATGATTGCTACGTGATCATTCCATGACAGCCACGTGATCAGTGCATGATAGCCACGTGATCAGTGCATGAGTTACGTGATCAGTATGATCAGCCACGTGATCAGTGCATGAGTCACGTGATCAGTGCATGATATGTCACGTGATCAGTGCATGATCAGCCACGTGATCAGTGCATGATCAGCCACGTGATCAGTGCATGATCAGTCGTGATCAGTGCATGATCAGTCACGTGATCAGTACAGTAGCTCGTGATCAGTGCATGATCAGCCACGTGATCAGTGCATGACAGCCACGTGATCAGTGCATGATAGCGTGATCAGTGCATGATCAGTCACGTGATCGTGTCATGATCAGCCACGTGATCAGTGCCAGATGAGCCACGTGATCAGTGCAGGATCAATTCGTGATCAGTGCATGATCAGTCACGTGACCAGTACATGGTTGCTCGTGATCGTTGCATGATCAGCCACGTGAGCAGTGCATGATAGCCACGTGATCAGTGCATGATCAGTCACGTGATCAGTACATGATCAGTCACGTGAACAGTGCATGATCATTTACGTGATCTGTGCATGATCAGTCACGTGACCAGTATATGGTAGCTCGTGATCATTCCATGACGAGCCACGTGAGCAGTGCATGATAGCCACGTGATGTGTGCATGAGTTACGTGAGCAGAGTATGATCAGCCACGTGATCAGTGCATGAGTGCCACGTGATCAGTGCATGATATGTCACGTGACAGGTGTGTGATCAGCCACGTGAACAGTGCATGTTCAGCCACGTGATCAGTGCATGATAGCCACGTGATCAGTGCATGATCAGTTACGTGAGCAGTGTATGATCAGCCACGTGATCAGTGCATGGTCAGACACGTGAACAGTGTATGATCAGCCACGTGATCAGTGCATGATATCCAAGTGATCAGTGCATGATCATCACGTGATCAGTGTATGATCAGCCACGTGAACAGTGCATGCTCAGTCACGTGATCTGGGCCTGCTGAGCTGCGTGATTACTGTCTGCTCATCTGCTTGACAATTGCCAGCTGAGCTGCACGATTCCTGCCTGCTCAGCTGCTTGATTATTGCCAGCTGAGCAGCATGATTCCTCACACCTGAGTTCCATGATTATTGCCTGCTGACTGTTTGATTCGTGCCTACTCAGCTCTTTGTTTATTGCCTCCAGAGGCACATGATCAGTGTATGATAGCAAACATGATCAGCGCATGATCAGTCACATGATCAGCGCCATTAAGTCACGTGATCACTACATGATAGTCATGTGATCAGTCCATGCTCAGTCACGGTATCAGTGCATGATCAGCCACGTGATCAGTGCATGATCTGTCACAAGATTAGTGTATGATCATCACGTGATCAGTGCGGGCAGTCATGTGATCAGTGCATGATATAGACGTGATCAGTGCATGATCAGTCGTGATCAGTGCATGATAGCCACGTGATCAGTGCATGATCAGTCACCTGATGGGTGTATGATCATTCACGTGACCTGTACATGGTAGCTACATGATCATTGCATGATCAGCCACGTGAGTAGTGCATGATAGCCGTGATCACTGCATGATCAGTCACGTGATCAGTGCATGATCAGTCATGTGACCAGTACATGGTAGCTGCGTGATCATGGCATGATCAGCCGTGAGCAGTGCATGATAGCCACGTGATCAGTGCATGATCAGCACGTGATCAGTGCATGATCAGCCACGTGATCAGTGCATGATAGCCACGTGATCAGTGCATGATCAGTCACGTGATCAGTGCATGATCAGTTGTGATCAGTGCATGATCAGCCACGTGATCAGTGCATGATCAGTTCGTGATCAGTGCATGATCAGTTCGTGATCAGTACATGGTAGCTCGTGATCAGTGCATGATAGCACGTGATCAGTGCATGATAGCGTGATCAGTGCATGATAGACGTGATCAGTGCATGATCAGTCATGTGATCGTGTGATCAGCCACGTGATCAGTGCATGATATCACGTGATCAGTGCATGATCAGCCACGTGATCAGTGCATGAAGCCACGTGATCAGTGCATGATCAGTCACGTGATCAGTGCATGATCAGTCACGTGATCAGTGCATGATAGCTACGTGATCAGTGCATGATCAGCCACGTGATCAGTGCATGATAGCCACGTGATCAGTGCATGATCAGTCACGTGACCAGTGCATGATTGCTACGTGATCATTGCATGATCAGCCACGTGATCAGTGCATGATAGCCACGTGATCAGTGCATGATCAGTCACGTGATCAGTGCATGATCAGTCCACGTGATCAGTGCATGATCAGCCGTGATCAGTGCATGATCAGTCACGTGATCAGTGCATGATCATGCGTGATCAGTGCATGGCAGCCACGTGATCAGTGCATGATAGCCACGTGATCAGTGCATGATCAGTTACGTGAGCAGTGTATGATCAGCCACGTGATCAGTGCATGATCAGACACGTGATCAGTGCATGATCAGCCACGTGATCAGTGCATGATATCACGTGATCAGTGCATGATCATCACGTGATCAGTGTATGATCAGCCACGTGAACAGTGCATGCTCAGTCACGTGATCTGGGCCTGCTGAGCTGCGTGATTACTGTCTGCTCATCTGCTTGACAATTGCCAGCTGAGCTGCACGATTCCTGCCTGCTCAGCTGCTTGATTATTGCCAGCTGAGCAGCATGATTCCTCACACCTGAGTTCCATGATTATTGCCTGCTGACTGTTTGATTCGTGCCTACTCAGCTCTTTGTTTATTGCCTCCAGAGGCACATGATCAGTGTATGATAGCAAACATGATCAGCGCATGATCAGTCACATGATCAGCGCCATTAAGTCACGTGATCACTACATGATAGTCATGTGATCAGTCCATGCTCAGTCACGGTATCAGTGCATGATCAGCCACGTGATCAGTGCATGATCTGTCACATGATTAGTGTATGATCATCCGTGATCAGTGCATGGCAGTCATGTGATCAGTGCATGATATAGCGTGATCAGTGCATGATCAGTCACGTGATCAGTGCATGATAGCCACGTGATCAGTGCATGATCAGTCACCTGATGTGTATGATCATTCACGTGACCTGTACATGGTAGCTACATGATCATTGCATGATCAGCCACGTGAGTAGTGCATGATAGCCACGTGATCACTGCATGATCAGTCACGTGATCAGTGCATGATCAGTCATGTGACCAGTACATGGTAGCTGCGTGATCATGGCATGATCAGCCACGTGAGCAGTGCATGATAGCCACGTGATCAGTGCATGATCAGTCACGTGATCAGTGCATGATCAGTCACGTGATCAGTGCATGATCAGCCACGTGATCAGTGCATGATCAGTCACGTGATCAGTGTATGATCAGCCACGTGATCAGTGCATGATCAGTCATGTGATCAGTGCATGATCAGACGTGATCAGTGCATGATCAGTCGTGATCAGTGCATGATAGCCACGTGATCAGTGCATGATCAGTCACGTGATCAGTGCATGATCAGTCACGTGACCAGTACATGGTAGCTACGTGATCAGTGCATGATCAGCCACGTGATAGTGCATGATAGCCACGTGATCAGTGCATGATCAGTCACGTGATCAGTGCATGATCAGTCACGTGATCAGTGCATGATAGCTGCGTGATCATGCATGATCAGCCACGTGATCAGTGCATGATAGCCACGTGATCAGTGCATGATCAGTCGTGATCAGTGCATGATCAGTCACGTGATCAGTGCATGATCAGCCACGTGATCAGTGCATGATCAGTCACGTGATCAGTGCATGATCAGCCACGTGATCAGTGCATGATCAGCACGTGATCAGTGCATGATCAGCCACGTGATCAGTGCATGATAGCCACGTGATCAGTGCATGATCAGTCACGTGATCAGTGCATGATCAGTCACGTGATCAGTGCATGATCAGCCACGTGATCAGTGCATGATCAGCCACGTGATCAGTGCATGATCAGTCGTGATCAGTGCATGATCAGTCACGTGATCAGTGCATGATAGCTACGTGATCAGTGCATGATCAGCCACGTGATCAGTGCATGATAGCCACGTGATCAGTGCATGATCAGTCACGTGATCAGTGTGTGATCAGCCACGTGATCAGTGCATGATCAGTTCTGATCAGTGCATGATCAGTCATGTGATCAGTGCATGATAGCTCGTGATCAGTGCATGATCAGCCACGTGATCAGTGCATGATAGCCACGTGATCAGTGCATGATAGCCACGTGATCAGTGCATGATCAGTCACGTGATCAGTGCATGATCAGCCACGTGATCAGTGCATGATATCCACGTGATCAGTGCATGATCAGCCACGTGATCAGTGCATGATAGCCACGTGATCAGTGCATGATCAGTCACGTGATCATGTGTGATCAGCCACGTGATCAGTGCATGATCAGCCACGTGATCAGTGCATGATCAGTCACGTGATCAGTGCATGATCAGTCACGTGATCAGTACATGGTAGCTACGTGATCGTTGCATGATCAGCCACGTGATCAGTGCATGATAGCCACGTGATCAGTGCATGATCAGTCACGTGATCAGTGCATGATCAGTCACGTGATCAGTGCATGATCAGCCACGTGATCAGTGCATGATCAGTCACGTGATCAGTGCATGATAGCCACGTGATCAGTGCATGATCAGTCACGTGATCAGTGCATGATCAGTCACGTGATCAGTGCATGATCAGTCACGTGATCAGTGTATGATCAGCCACGTGATCAGTGCATGATAGCCACGTGATCAGTGCATGATCAGCCACGTGATCAGTGCATGATCAGCCACGTGATCAGTGCATGATCAGTCGTGATCAGTGCATGATCAGTCCGTGACCAGTACAGGTAGCTCGTGATCATTGCATGATCAGCCACGTGATCAGTGCATGATAGCCACGTGATCAGTGCATGATCAGTCATGTGATCGTGTGTGATCAGCCACGTGATCAGTGCATGATATCCACGTGATCAGTGCATGACAGCCACGTGATCAGTGCATGATAGCCACGGATCAGTGCATGATCAGTCACGTGATACATGTGTGATCAGCCACGTGATCAGTGCATGATGAGCCACGTGATCAGTGCATGATCAATGCGTGATCAGTGCATGATCAGTCACGTGACCAGTACATGGTTGCTACGTGATCGTTGCATGATCAGCCACGTGAGCAGTGCATGATAGCCACGTGATCAGTGCATGATCAGTCACGTGATCAGTACATGATCAGTCACGTGAACAGTGCATGATCATTCGTGATCTGCATGATCAGTCACGTTACCAGTATATGGTTGCTCGTGATCATTCCATGACAGCCACGTGAGCAGTGCATGATAGCCACGTGATGTGTGCATGAGTTACGTGAGCAGAGTATGATCAGCCACGTGATCAGTGCATGAGTGCCACGTGATCAGTGCATGATATGTCACGTGACAGGTGTGTGATCAGCCACGTGAACAGTGCATGTTCAGCCACGTGATCAGTGCATGATAGCCACGTGATCAGTGCATGATCAGTTACGTGAGCAGTGTATGATCAGCCACGTGATCAGTGCATGGTCAGACACGTGAACAGTGTATGATCAGCCACGTGATCAGTGCATGATATCCAAGTGATCAGTGCATGATCATCACGTGATCAGTGTATGATCAGCCACGTGAACAGTGCATGCTCAGTCACGTGATCTGGGCCTGCTGAGCTGCGTGATTACTGTCTGCTCATCTGCTTGACAATTGCCAGCTGAGCTGCACGATTCCTGCCTGCTCAGCTGCTTGATTATTGCCAGCTGAGCAGCATGATTCCTCACACCTGAGTTCCATGATTATTGCCTGCTGACTGTTTGATTCGTGCCTACTCAGCTCTTTGTTTATTGCCTCCAGAGGCACATGATCAGTGTATGATAGCAAACATGATCAGCGCATGATCAGTCACATGATCAGCGCCATTAAGTCACGTGATCACTACATGATAGTCATGTGATCAGTCCATGCTCAGTCACGGTATCAGTGCATGATCAGCCACGTGATCAGTGCATGATCTGTCACAAGATTAGTGTATGATCATCCACGTGATCAGTGCATGGGCAGTCATGTGATCAGTGCATGATATAGGCGTGAACAGTGCATGATCAGTCTCGTGATCAGTGCATGATAGCCACGTGATCAGTGCATGATCAGTCACCTGATGGGTGTATGATCATTCACGTGACCTGTACATGGTAGCTACATGATCATTGCATGATCAGCCACGTGAGTAGTGCATGATAGCCACGTGATCACTGCATGATCAGTCACGTGATCAGTGCATGATCAGTCATGTGACCAGTGCATGGTAGCTGCGTGATCATGGCATGATCAGCCACGTGAGCAGTGCATGATAGCCACGTGATCAGTGCATGATCAGTCACGTGATCAGTGCATGATCGATCACGTGATCAGTGCATGATCAGCCACGTGATCAGTGCATGATCAGTCACGTGATCAGTGCATGATCAGCACGTGATCAGTGCATGATCAGTCGTGATCAGTGCATGATCAGACGTGATCAGTGCATGATCAGCCACGTGATCAGTGCATGATAGCCACGTGATCAGTGCATGATCAGTTACGTGATCAGTGCATGATCAGTCACGTGACCAGTACATGATAGCTACGTGATCAGTGCATGATCAGCCACGTGATCAGTGCATGATAGCCACGTGATCAGTGCATGATCAGTCACGTGATCAGTGCATGATCAGTCACGTGATCAGTGCATGATAGCTACGTGATCATGCATGATCAGCCACGTGATCAGTGCATGATAGCCACGTGATCAGTGCATGATCAGTCACGTGATCAGTGCATGATCAGCCACGTGATCAGTGCATGATCAGTCACGTGATCAGTGCATGATCAGTTACGTGATCAGTGCATGATCAGCCACGTGATCAGTGCATGATCAGCCACGTGATCAGTGCATGATAGCCACGTGATCAGTGCATGATCAGTCACGTGATCAGTGCATGATCAGTTACGTGATCAGTGCATGATCAGCCACGTGATCAGTGCATGATCAGCCACGTGATCAGTGCATGATCAGTCACGTGATCAGTGCATGATCAGTCACGTGATCAGTGCATGGTAGCTACGTGATCAGTGCATGATCAGCCACGTGATCAGTGCATGATCAGCCACGTGATCAGTGCATGATAGCCACGTGATCAGTGCATGATCAGTCACGTGATCGTGTGTGATCAGCCACGTGATCAGTGCATGATATCCACGTGATCAGTGCATGATCAGCCACGTGATCAGTGCATGATAGCCACGTGATCAGTGCATGATCAGTCACGTGATCATGTGTGATCAGCCACGTGATCAGTGCATGATCAGCCACGTGATCAGTGCATGATCATTCGTGATCAGTGCATGATCAGTCACGTGATCAGTACATGATTGCTACGTGATCAGTGCATGATCAGCCACGTGATCAGTGCATGATAGCCACGTGATCAGTGCATGATCAGTCACGTGATCAGTGCATGATCAGTCACGTGATCAGTGCATGATCAGTCGTGATCAGTGCATGATCAGCCACGTGATCAGTGCATGATAGCCACGTGATCAGTGCATGATCAGCCACGTGATCAGTGCATGATCAGTCACGTGATCAGTGCATGATCAGCCACGTGATCAGTGCATGATCAGTCACGTGATCAGTGCATGATCAGTCACTGATCAGTGCATGATCATTCACGTGACCTGTGCATGGTAGCTACGTGATCAGTGCATGATCAGCCACGTGATCAGTGCATGATAGCCACGTGATCAGTGCATGATCGATCACGTGATCAGTGCATGATCAGTCATGTGATCAGTGCATGGTAGCTGCGTGATCATGGCATGATCAGCCACGTGATCAGTGCATGATAGCCACGTGATCAGTGCATGATCAGCCACGTGATCAGTGCATGATCAGTCACGTGATCAGTGCATGATCAGCCACGTGATCAGTGCATGATCAGCACGTGATCAGTGCATGATCAGCCACGTGATCAGTGCATGATAGACGCGTGATCAGTGCATGATCAGCCACGTGATCAGTGCATGATCAGCCACGTGATCAGTGCATGATCAGTCACGTGATCAGTGCATGATCAGTCACGTGACCAGTACATGGTAGCTCGTGATCAGTGCATGATCAGCCACGTGATCAGTGCATGATAGCCACGTGATCAGTGCATGATCAGTCATGTGATACGTGTGTGATCAGCCACGTGATCAGTGCATGATATCCACGTGATCAGTGCATGACAGCCACGTGATCAGTGCATGAGCCACGTGATCAGTGCATGATCAGTCACGTGATCATGTGTGATCAGCCACGTGATCAGTGCATGATGAGCCACGTGATCAGTGCAGGATCAATTCCGTGATCAGTGCATGATCAGTCACGTGACCAGTACATGGTTGCTACGTGATCGTTGCATGATCAGCCACGTGAGCAGAGCATGATAGCCACGTGATCAGTGCATGATCAGTCACGTGATCAGTGCATGATCAGTCACGTGAACAGTGCATGATCATTTCGTGATCAGTGCATGATCAGTCACGTGACCAGTATATGGTTGCTCGTGATCATTCCATGACGAGCCACGTGAGCAGTGCATGATAGCCACGTGATGTGTGCATGAGTTACGTGAGCAGAGTATGATCAGCCACGTGATCAGTGCATGAGTGCCACGTGATCAGTGCATGATATGTCACGTGACAGGTGTGTGATCAGCCACGTGAACAGTGCATGTTCAGCCACGTGATCAGTGCATGATAGCCACGTGATCAGTGCATGATCAGTTACGTGAGCAGTGTATGATCAGCCACGTGATCAGTGCATGGTCAGACACGTGAACAGTGTATGATCAGCCACGTGATCAGTGCATGATATCCAAGTGATCAGTGCATGATCATCACGTGATCAGTGTATGATCAGCCACGTGAACAGTGCATGCTCAGTCACGTGATCTGGGCCTGCTGAGCTGCGTGATTACTGTCTGCTCATCTGCTTGACAATTGCCAGCTGAGCTGCACGATTCCTGCCTGTCATCTGCTTGACAATTGCCAGCTGTGCTGCGTAATTCCTGCCTGCTCAGCTGCTTGATTATTGCCAGCTGAGCAGCATGATTCCTCACACCTGAGTTCCATGATTATTGCCTGCTGACTGTTTGATTCGTACCTACTCAGCTCTTTGTTTATTGCCTCCAGAGGCACATGATCAGTGTATGATAGCAAACATGATCAGCGCATGATCAGTCACATGATCAGCGCCATTAAGTCACGTGATCACTGCATGATAGTCATGTGATCAGTCCATGATCAGTCACGGTATCAGTGCATGATCAGCCACGTGATCAGTGCATGATCTGTCACATGATTAGTGTATGATCATCCACGTGATCAGTGCATGGGCAGTCATGTGATCAGTGCATGATATAGCGTGATCAGTGCATGATCAGTCTCGTGATCAGTGCATGATAGCCACGTGATCAGTGCATGATCAGTCACGTGATGGGTGTATGATCATTCACGTGACCTGTACATGGTAGCTACATGATCAGTGCATGATCAGCCACGTGAGTAGTGCATGATAGCCACATCAGTGCATGATCAGTCACGTGATCAGTGCATGATCAGTCATGTGACCAGTACATGGTAGCTGCGTGATCATGGCATGATCAGCCACGTGAGCAGTGCATGATAGCCACGTGATCAGTGCATGATCAGACACGTGATCAGTGCATGATCAGTCACGTGATCAGTGCATGATCAGCCACGTGATCAGTGCATGATCAGGCACGTGATCAGTGTATGTCAGCCACGTGATCAGTGCATGATAGCCACGTGATCAGTGCATGATCAGTCACGTGATCAGTGCATGATCAGTTATGTGATCAGTGCATGATCAGCCACGTGATCAGTGCATGATCAGCCATGATCAGTGCATGATCAATTACGTGATCAGTGCATGATCAGTCACGTGACCAGTACATGGTAGCTACGTGATCATTGCATGATCAGCCACGTGATCAGTGCATGATAGCCACGTGATCAGTGCATGATAGCCACGTGATCAGTGCATGATCAGTCATGTGATCGTGTGTGATCAGCCACGTGATCAGTGCATGATATCCACGTGATCAGTGCATGACAGCCACGTGATCAGTGCATGAAGCCACGTGATCAGTGCATGATCAGTCACGTGATACATGTGTGATCAGCCACGTGATCAGTGCATGATGAGCCACGTGATCAGTGCAGGATCAATTCCGTGATCAGTGCATGATCAGTCACGTGACCAGTACATGGTTGCTTCGTGATCGTTGCATGATCAGCCACGTGAGCAGAGCATGATAGCCACGTGTCAGTGCATGATCAGTCACGTGATCAGTACATGATCAGTCACGTGAACAGTGCATGATCATTCGTGATCTTTGCATGATCAGTCACGTTACCAGTATATGGTTGCTCGTGATCATTCCATGACCAGCCCGTGAGCAGTGCATGATAGCCACGTGATGTGTGCATGATTCGTGAGCAGAGTATGATCAGCCACGTGATCAGTGCATGAGTGCCACGTGATCAGTGCATGATATGTCACGTGACAGGTGTGTGATCAGCCACGTGAACAGTGCATGTTCAGCCACGTGATCAGTGCATGATAGCCACGTGATCAGTGCATGATCAGTTACGTGAGCAGTGTATGATCAGCCACGTGATCAGTGCATGGTCAGACACGTGAACAGTGTATGATCAGCCACGTGATCAGTGCATGATATCCAAGTGATCAGTGCATGATCATCACGTGATCAGTGTATGATCAGCCACGTGAACAGTGCATGCTCAGTCACGTGATCTGGGCCTGCTGAGCTGCGTGATTACTGTCTGCTCATCTGCTTGACAATTGCCAGCTGAGCTGCACGATTCCTGCCTGTCATCTGCTTGACAATTGCCAGCTGTGCTGCGTAATTCCTGCCTGCTCAGCTGCTTGATTATTGCCAGCTGAGCAGCATGATTCCTCACACTGAGTTCCATGATTATTGCCTGCTGACTGTTTGATTCGTGCCTACTCAGCTCTTTGTTTATTGCCTCCAGAGGCACATGATCAGTGTATGATAGCAAACATGATCAGCGCATGATCAGTCACATGATCAGCGCCATTAAGTCACGTGATCACTGCATGATAGTCATGTGATCAGTCCATGCTCAGTCACGGTATCAGTGCATGATCAGCCACGTGATCAGTGCATGATCTGTCACAAGATTAGTGTATGATCATCCACGTGATCAGTGCGGGCAGTCATGTGATCAGTGCATGATATAGACGTGATCAGTGCATGATCAGTCTCGTGATCAGTGCATGATAGCCACGTGATCAGTGCATGATCAGTCACCTGATGGGTGTATGATCATTCACGTGACCTGTACATGGTAGCTACATGATCATTGCATGATCAGCCACGTGAGTAGTTCATGATAGCCACGTGATCACTGCATGATCAGTCACGTGATCAGTGCATGATCAGTCATGTGACCAGTACATGGTAGCTGCGTGATCATGGCATGATCAGCCACGTGAGCAGTGCATGATAGCCACGTGATCAGTGCATGATCACACGAGATCAGTGCATGATCAGTCACGTGATCAGTGCATGATCAGCCACGTGATCAGTGCATGATCAGGCACGTGATCAGTGTATGTCAGCCAAGTGATCAGTGCATGATAGCCACGTGATCAGTGCATGATCAGTCACGTGATCAGTGCATGATCAGTTATGTGATCAGTGTATGATCAGCCACGTGATCAGTGCATGATCAGCCATGATCAGTGCATGATCAGTCACGTGATCAGTGCATGATCAGTCACGTGACCAGTACATGGTAGCTCGTGATCATTGCCTGATCAGCCACGTGATCAGTGCATGATAGCCACGTGATCAGTGCATGATAGCCACGTGATCAGTGCATGATCAGTCATGTGATCGTGTGTGATCAGCCACGTGATCAGTGCATGATATCCACGTGATCAGTGCATGACAGCCACGTGATCAGTGCATGAGAGCCACGTGATCAGTGCATGATCAGTCACGTGATACATGTGTGATCAGCCACGTGATCAGTGCATGATGAGCCACGTGATCAGTGCAGGATCAATTACGTGATCAGTGCATGATCAGTCACGTGACCAGTACATGGTTGCTACGTGATCGTTGCATGATCAGCCACGTGAGCAGTGCATGATAGCCACGTGGTCAGTGCATGATCAGTCACGTGATCAGTGCATGATCAGTCACGTGAACAGTGCATGATCATTTCGTGATCTTTGCATGATCAGTCACGTGACCAGTATATGGTTGCTACGTGATCATTCCATGACGAGCCACGTGAGCAGTGCATGATAGCCACGTGATGTGTGCATGAGTTACGTGAGCAGAGTATGATCAGCCACGTGATCAGTGCATGAGTGCCACGTGATCAGTGCATGATATGTCGCGTGACAGGTGTGTGATCAGCCACGTGAACAGTGTATGTTCAGCCACGTGATCAGTGCATGATAGCCACGTGATCAGTGCATGATCAGTTGCGTGATCAGTGTATGATCAGCCACGTGATCAGTGCATGATCAGACACGTGATCAGTGTATGATCAGCCGTGATCAGTGCATGCTCAATCACGTGATCTGGGCCTGCTGAGCTGCGTGATTACTGTCTGCTCATCTGCTTGACAATTGCCAGCTGAGCTGCACGATTCCTGCCTGCTCAGCTGCTTGATTATTGCCAGCTGAGCAGCATGATCCCTCACACCTGAGTTCCATGATTATTGCCTGCTGACTGTTTGATTCGTGCCTACTCAGCTCTTTGTTTATTGCCTCCAGAGGCACATGATCAGTGTATGATAGCAAACATGATCAGCGCATGATCAGTCACATGATCAGCGCCATTAAGTCACGTGATCACTACATGATAGTCATGTGATCAGTCCATGCTCAGTCACGGTATCAGTGCATGATCAGCCACGTGATCAGTGCATGATCAGCCACGTGATCAGTGTATGATCATTCACGTGATCAGTGCATGTAGCTACATGATCAGTGCATGATCAGCCACGTGATCAGTGCATGATAGCCACGTGATCAGTGCATGATCAGTCACGTGATCAGTGCATGATCAGTCACGTGACCAGTACATGGTAGCTGCGTGATCATGCATGATCAGCCACGTGATCAGTGCATGATAGTCACGTGATCAGTGCATGATCAGTCACGTGATCAGTGCATGATCAGTCATGTGATCAGTGCATGATCAGCCACGTGATCAGTGCATGATCAGCCACGTGATCAGTGCATGATCAGTCACGTGATCAGTGCATGATCAGTCACGTGATCAGTGCATGATAGCTCGTGATCAGTGCATGATCAGCCACGTGATCAGTGCATGATAGTCACGTGATCAGTGCATGATAGCCACGTGATCAGTGCATGATCAGTCATGTGATCGTGTATGATCAGCCACGTGATCAGTGCATGATAGCCACGTGATCAGTGCATGATAGCCACGTGATCAGTGCATGAGCCACGTGATCAGTGCATGATCAGTCACGTGATCATGTGTGATCAGCCACGTGATCAGTGCATGATCAGCCACGTGATCAGTGCATGATCAGTACGTGATCAGTGCATGATCAGTCACGTGACCAGTACATGGTTGCTACGTGATCGTTGCATGATCAGCCACGTGATCAGTGCATGATAGCCACGTGATCAGTGCATGATCAGTCACGTGATCAGTGCATGATCAGTCACGTGATCAGTGCATGATCATTTACGTGATCAGTGCATGATCAATCGCGTGATCAGTGCATGATTGCCACGTGATCAGTGCATGACGAGCCACGTGATCAGTGCATGATAGCCACGTGATCAGTGCATGAGTTACGTGAGCAGTATGATCAGCCACGTGATCAGTGCATGAGTGCCGTGATCAGTGCATGATATGTCACGTGACAGTGTGATCAGCCACGTGATCAGTGCATGATCAGCCACGTGATCAGTGCATGATAGCCACGTGATCAGTGCATGATCAGCCACGTGATCAGTGCATGATCAGCCACGTGATCAGTGCATGATCAGCCACGTGATCAGTGCATGACAGTCATGTGATCAGTGCATGATAGACGCGTGATCAGTGCATGATCAGTCATGATCAGTGCATGATAGCCACGTGATCAGTGCATGATCAGTCACGTGATGGGTGCATGATCATTCACGTGATCAGTGCATGGTAGCTACGTGATCAGTGCATGATCAGCCACGTGATAGTGCATGATAGCCACGTGATCAGTGCATGATCAGCCACGTGATCAGTGCATGATCAGTCACGTGATCAGTGCATGATAGCTCGTGATCAGTGCATGATCAGCCACGTGATCAGTGCATGATAGCCACGTGATCAGTGCATGATCAACGTGATCAGTGCATGATCAGTCACGTGATCAGTGCATGATCAGCCACGTGATCAGTGCATGATCAGCACGTGATCAGTGCATGATCAGCCAGTGATCAGTGCATGATAGTACGTGATCAGTGCATGATCAGTCATGATCAGTGCATGATCAGTCATGTGATCGGTGCATGATCAGCCGCGTGATCAGTGCATGATCAGCCACGTGATCAGTGCATGATCAATTACGTGATCGGTGCATGATCAGTCGCGTGACCAGTACATGGTAGCTACGTGATCATTGCATGATCAGCCACGTGATCAGTGCATGATAGTCACGTGATCAGTGCATGATAGCCACGTGATCAGTGCATGATCAGTCATGTGATCGTGTGTGATCAGCCATGATCAGTGCATGATATCCACGTGATCGGTGCATGACAGCCACGTGATCAGTGCATGATAGCCCCGGGATCAGTGCATGATCATCACGTGATCATGTGTGATCAGCCACGTGATCAGTGCATGATGAGCCACGTGATCAGTGCAGGATCAATTCGTGATCAGTGCATGATCAGTCACGTGACCAGTGCATGGTTGCTACGTGATCGTTGCATGATCAGCCACGTGACAGTGCATGATAGCCACGTGATCAGTGCATGATCAGTCCCGTGATCAGTGCATGATCAGTCACGTGAACAGTGCATGATCATTTGCGTGATCTTTGCATGATCAGTCACGTGACCAGTATATGGTTGCTACGTGATCATTCCATGTCAGCCACGTGAGCAGTGCATGATAGCCACGTGATGTGTGCATGAGTTATGTGAGCAGTATGATCAGCCACGTGATCAGTGCATGAGTGCCAGTGATCAGTGCATGATATGTCACGTGACAGTGTGTGATCAGCCACGTGATCAGTGCATGATCAGCCACGTGATCAGTGCATGATAGCCACGTGATCAGTGCATGATCAGTTACGTGATCAGTGTATGATCAGCCACGTGATCAGTGCATGATCAGTCACGTGATCAGTGCATGATCAGCCACGTGATCAGTGCATGCTCAGTCCCGTGATCAGGGCCTGCTGAGCTGCGTGATTACTGTCTGCTCATCTGCTTGACAATTGCCAGCTGGGCTGCACGATTCCTGCCTGCTCAGCTGCTTGATTATTGCCAGCTGAGCAGCATGATTCCTCACACCTGAGTTCCATGATTATTGCCTGCTGACTGTTTGATTCGTGCCTACTCAGCTCTTTGTTTATGCCTCCAGAGGCACATGATCAGTGTATGATAGCAAACATGATCAGCGCATGATCAGTCACATGATCAGCGCCATTAAGTCACGTGATCACTACATGATAGTCATGTGATCAGTCCATGCTCAGTCACGGTATCAGTGCATGATCAGCCACGTGATCAGTGCATGATCTGTCACGTGATTAGTGTATGATCAGTCACGTGATCAGTGCATGTAGCTACGTGATCAGTGCATGATCAGCCACGTGATAGTGCATGATAGCCACGTGATCAGTGCATGACAGTCACGTGATCAGTGCATGATCAGTCACGTGACCAGTACATGATAGCTGCGTGATCATGGCATGATCAGCCACGTGATCAGTGCATGATAGCCACGTGATCAGTGCATGATCAGTCACGTGATCAGTGCATGATCAGTCACGTGATCAGTGCATGATCAGCCACGTGATCAGTGCATGATCAGCCACGTGATCAGTGCATGATCAGTCACGTGATCAGTGCATGATCAGTCCGTGATCAGTGCATGATAGCTACGTGATCAGTGCATGATCAGCCACGTGATCAGTGCATGATAGCCACGTGATCAGTGCATGATAGCCACGTGATCAGTGCATGATCAGTCATGTGATCGTGTGTGATCAGCCACGTGATCAGTGCATGATATCCACGTGATCAGTGCATGATAGCCACGTGATCAGTGCATGATAGCCACGTGATCAGTGCATGATCAGTCACGTGATCATGTGTGATCAGCCACGTGATCAGTGCATGATCAGCCACGTGATCAGTGCATGATCAATTACGTGATCAGTGCATGATCAGTCACGTGATCAGTACATGGTTGCTACGTGATCGTGCATGATCAGCCACGTGAGCAGTGCATGATAGCCACGTGATCAGTGCATGATCAGTCACGTGATCAGTGCATGATCAGTCACGTGATCAGTGCATGATCATTCGTGATCAGTGCATGATCAGTCACGTGACCAGTATATGGTTGTACGTGATCATTCCATGACAGCCACGTGAGCAGTGCATGATAGCCACGTGATGTGTGCATGAGTTCGTGAGCAGAGTATGATCAGCCACGTGATCAGTGCATGAGTGCCACGTGATCAGTGCATGATATGTCACGTGACAGTGTGTGATCAGCCACGTGATCAGTGCATGATCAGCTGCGTGATCAGTGCATGATAGCCACGTGATCAGTGCATGATCAGTTACGTGATCAGTGCATGATCAGTCACGTGATCAGTGCATGATCATCACGTGATCAGTGCATGCAGTCATGTGATCAGTGCATGATATAGACGTGATCAGTGCATGATCAGTCACGTGATCAGTGCATGATAGCCACGTGATCAGTGCATGATCAGTCACCTGATGGGTGCATGATCATTCACGTGACCTGTACATGGTAGCTACATGATCATTGCATGATCAGCCACGTGATAGTGCATGATAGCCACGTGATCAGTGCATGATCAGTCACGTGATCAGTGCATGATCAGTCATGTGACCAGTGCATGATAGCTGCGTGATCATGGCATGATCAGCCACGTGATCAGTGCATGATAGCCACGTGATCAGTGCATGATCAGTCACGTGATCAGTGCATGATCAGTCACGTGATCAGTGCATGATCAGCCACGTGATCAGTGCATGATCAGGCACGTGATCAGTGCATGATCAGCCAGTGATCAGTGCATGATAGCCACGTGATCAGTGCATGATCAGTCACGTGATCAGTGCATGATCAGTTATGTGATCAGTGCATGATCAGCCACGTGATCAGTGCATGATCAGCCACGTGATCAGTGCATGATCAGTTACGTGATCAGTGCATGATCAGTCACGTGACCAGTACATGATAGCTACGTGATCATTGCATGATCAGCCACGTGATCAGTGCATGATAGCCACGTGATCAGTGCATGATAGCCACGTGATCAGTGCATGATCAGTCATGTGATACGTGTGTGATCAACCACATGATCAGTGCATGATATCCACGTGATCGGTGCATGACAGCCACGTGATCAGTGCATGAGAGCCACGTGATCAGTGCATGATCAGTCACGTGATACATGTGTGATCAGCCACGTGATCAGTGCATGATGAGCCACGTGATCAGTGCAGGATCAATTACGTGATCAGTGCATGATCAGTCACGTGACCAGTACATGGTTGCTACGTGATCGTTGCATGATCAGCCACGTGAGCAGAGCATGATAGCCACGTGATCAGTGCATGATCAGTCACGTGATCAGTACATGATCAGTCACGTGAACAGTGCATGATCATTTACGTGATCTTTGCATGATCAGTCACGTGACCAGTATATGGTTGCTACGTGATCATTCCATGACGACGTGAGCAGTGCATGATAGCCACGTGATGTGTGCATGAGTTGCGTGAGCAGAGTATGATCAGCCACGTGATCAGTGCATGAGTGCCACGTGATCAGTGCATGATATGTCACGTGACAGGTGTGTGATCAGCCACGTGAACAGTGCATGTTCAGCCACGTGATCAGTGCATGATAGCCACGTGATCAGTGCATGATCAGTTACGTGAGCAGTGTATGATCAGCCACGTGATCAGTGCATGGTCGAACACGTGAACAGTGTATGATCAGCCACGTGATCAGTGCATGATATCCAAGTGATCAGTGCATGATCATCACGTGATCAGTGTATGATCAGCCACGTGAACAGTGCATGCTCAGTCACGTGATCTGGGCCTGCTGAGCTGCGTGATTACTGTCTGCTCATCTGCTTGACAATTGCCAGCTGAGCTGCTCGATTCCTGCCTGTCATCTGCTTGACAATTGCCAGCTGTGCTGCGTAATTCCTGCCTGCTCAGCTGCTTGATTATTGCCAGCTGAGCAGCATGATTCCTCACACCTGAGTTCCATGATTATTGCCTGCTGACTGTTTGATTCGTGCCTACTCAGCTCTTTGTTTATTGCCTCCAGAGGCACATGATCAGTGTATGATAGCAAACATGATCAGCGCATGATCAGTCACATGATCAGCGCCATTAAGTCACGTGATCACTACATGATAGTCATGTGATCAGTCCATGCTCAGTCACGGTATCAGTGCATGATCAGCCACGTGATCAGTGCATGATCTGTCACAAGATTAGTGTATGATCATCCACGTGATCAGTGCACGGGCAGTCATGTGATCAGTGCATGATATAGGCGTGAACAGTGCATGATCAGTCTCGTGATCAGTGCATGATAGCCACGTGATCAGTGCATGATCAGTCACCTGATGGGTGTATGATCATTCACGTGACCTGTACATGGTAGCTACATGATCATTGCATGATCAGCCACGTGAGTAGTGCATGATAGCCACGTGATCACTGCGTGATCAGTCACGTGATCAGTGCATGATCAGTCATGTGACCAGTACATGGTAGCTGCGTGATCATGGCATGATCAGCCACGTGAGCAGTGCATGATAGCCACGTGATCAGTGCATGATCAGACACGTGATCAGTGCATGATCAGTCACGTGATCAGTGCATGATCAGCCACGTGATCAGTGCATGACCAGGCACGTGATCAGTGTATGTCAGCCACGTGATCAGTGCATGATAGCCACGTGATCAGTGCATGATCAGTCACGTGATCAGTGCATGATCAGTTACGTGATCAGTGTATGATCAGCCACGTGATCAGTGCATGATCAGCCACGTGATCAGTGCATGATCAATTACGTGATCAGTGCATGATCAGTCGCGTGACCAGTACATGGTAGCTCGTGAT
Organism: Bos javanicus; assembly: GCF_032452875.1. NCBI lineage: Eukaryota > Metazoa > Chordata > Mammalia > Artiodactyla > Bovidae > Bos > Bos javanicus. The sequence continues at coordinate 78,433 of NW_026894604.1, read as the reverse complement.
CATTGCCTGATCAGCCACGTGATCAGTGCATGATAGCCACGTGATCAGTGCATGATAGCCACGTGATCAGTGCATGATCAGTCATGTGATACGTGTGTGATCAGCCACGTGATCAGTGCATGATAGCCACGTGATCAGTGCATGACAGCCACGTGATCAGTGCAGAGCCACGTGATCAGTGCATGATCAGTCACGTGATCATGTGTGATCAGCCACGTGATCAGTGCATGATGAGCCACGTGATCAGTGCATGATCAATTACGTGATCAGTGCATGATCAGTCACGTGACCAGTACATGGTTGCTACGTGATCAGTGCATGATCAGCCACGTGATCAGTGCATGATAGCCACGTGATCAGTGCATGATCAGTCACGTGATCAGTGCATGATCAGTCACGTGACAGTGCATGATCATTTACGTGATCAGTGCATGATCAGTCACGTGACCAGTATATGGTTGCTACGTGATCATTCCATGACGAGCCACGTGAGCAGTGCATGATAGCCACGTGATGTGTGCATGAGTTACGTGAGCAGAGTATGATCAGCCACGTGATCAGTGCATGATAGTCGCGTGATCAGTGCATGATAGTCACGTGACAGTGTGTGATCAGCCACGTGATCAGTGCATGATCAGCCACGTGATCAGTGCATGATAGCCACGTGATCAGTGCATGATCAGTTACGTGATCAGTGCATGATCAGCCACGTGATCAGTGCATGATCAGCCACGTGATCAGTGCATGATAGCTACGTGATCATGCATGATCAGTCACGTGATCAGTGCATGATAGCCCGTGATCAGTGCATGATCAGCCTGTGATCAGTGCATGATAGTCACGTGATCAGTGCATGATCAGTCACGTGATCAGTGCATGATCAGCCACGTGATCAGTGCATGATCAGCCACGTGATCAGTGCATGATCAGTTACGTGATCAGTGTATGATCAGTCACGTGACCAGTACATGGTAGCTCGTGATCATTGCCTGATCAGCCACGTGATCAGTGCATGATAGCCACGTGATCAGTGCATGATAGCCACGTGATCAGTGCATGATCAGTCATGTGATCGTGTGTGATCAGCCACGTGATCAGTGCATGATATCCACGTGATCAGTGCATGATGCCACGTGATCAGTGCATGAGAGCCACGTGATCAGTGCATGATCAGTCACGTGATACATGTGTGATCAGCCACGTGATCAGTGCATGATGAGCCGCGTGATCAGTGCAGGATCAATTCGTGATCAGTGCATGATCAGTCACGTGACCAGTACATGGTTGCTCGTGATCGTTGCATGATCAGCCACGTGAGCAGAGCATGATAGCCCGTGATCAGTGCATGATCAGTCACGTGATCAGTACATGATCAGTCACGTGAACAGTGCATGATCATTTACGTGATCTGCATGATCAGTCACGTTACCAGTATATGGTTGCTCGTGATCATTCCATGACAGCCACGTGAGCAGTGCATGATAGCCACGTGATGTGTGCATGAGTTACGTGAGCAGAGTATGATCAGCCACGTGATCAGTGCATGAGTGCCACGTGATCAGTGCATGATATGTCACGTGACAGTGTGTGATCAGCCACGTGAACGGTGCATGTTCAGCCACGTGATCAGTGCATGATAGCCACGTGATCAGTGCATGATCAGTTACGTGAACAGTGTATGATCAGCCACGTGATCAGTGCATGATCAGACACGTGATCAGTGTATGATCAGCCACGTGATCAGTGCATGCTCAGTCACGTGATCTGGGCCTGCTGAGCTGCGTGATTACTGTCTGCTCATCTGCTTGACAATTGCCAGCTGTGCTGCGCGATTCCTGCCTGCTCAGCTGCTTGATTATTGCCAGCTGAGCAGCATGATTCCTCACACCTGAGTTCCATGATTATTGCCTGCTGACTGTTTGATTCGTGCCTACTCAGCTCTTTGTTTATTGCCTCCAGAGGCACATGATCAGTGTATGATAGCAAACATGATCAGCGCATGATCAGTCACATGATCAGCGCCATTAAGTCACGTGATCACTACATGATAGTCATGTGATCAGTCCATGCTCAGTCACGGTATCAGTGCATGATCAGCCACGTGATCAGTGCATGATCTGTCACAAGATTAGTGTATGATCATCCACGTGATCAGTGCGGGCAGTCATGTGATCAGTGCATGATATAGGCGTGAACAGTGCATGATCAGTCGTGATCAGTGCATGATAGCCACGTGATCAGTGCATGATCAGTCACCTGATGGGTGTATGATCATTCCGTGACTGTACATGGTAGCTACATGATCATTGCATGATCAGCCACGTGAGTAGTTCATGATAGCCACGTGATCACTGCATGATCAGTCCGTGATCAGTGCATGATCAGTCATGTGACCAGTACATGGTAGCTGCGTGATCATGGCATGATCAGCCACGTGAGCAGTGCATGATAGCCACGTGATCAGTGCATGATCAGACACGTGATCAGTGCATGATCAGTCACGTGATCAGTGCATGATCAGCCACGTGATCAGTGCATGATCAGCCACGTGATCAGTGCATGATCAATTACGTGATCAGTGCGTGATCAGTCACGTGACCAGTACATGGTAGCTACGTGATCATTGCCTGATCAGCCACGTGATCAGTGCATGATAGCCGTGATCAGTGCATGATAGCCACGTGATCAGTGCATGATCAGTCACGTGATACGTGTGTGATCAGCCACGTGATCAGTGCATGATATCCACGTGATCAGTGCATGACAGCCACGTGATCAGTGCATGATAGCCACGTGATCAGTGCATGATCAGTCACGTGATACATGTGTGATCAGCCACGTGATCAGTGCATGATGAGCCACGTGATCAGTGCAGGATCAATTCGTGATCAGTGCATGATCAGTCACGTGACCAGTACATGGTTGCTCGTGATCGTTGCATGATCAGCCACGTGAGCAGAGCATGATAACCACGTGGTCAGTGCATGATCAGTCACGTGATCAGTGCATGATCAGTCCGTGATCAGTGCATGATCATTCGTGATCTTTGCATGATCAGTCACGTTACCAGTATATGGTTGCTACGTGATCATCCCGTGAGCGCACGTGAGCAGTGCATGATAGTCACGTGATGTGTGCATGAGTTACGTGAGACGAGTATGATCAGCCACGTGATCAGTGCATGATGCCACGTGATCAGTGCATGATATGTCAGCGTGACAGTGTGTGATCAGCCACGTGAACAGTGCATGTTCAGCCCCGTGATCAGTGCATGATAGCCACGTGATCAGTGCATGATCAGTTACGTGATCAGTGCATGATCAGTCCGTGATCAGTGCATGATAGCCGCGTGAACAGTGCATGATCAGCCACGTGATCAGTGCATGATAGCACGTGATCAGTGCATGATCAGCCGTGATCGGTGCATGATCATCCCGTGATCAGTGCATGATCAGTCACGTGATCAGTGCATGATCAGTTACGTGATCAGTGCATGATCAGCCACGTGACCAGTACATGGTCAGCTCGTGATCATTGCATGATCAGCCACGTGAGCAGTGCCTGATAGCCACGTGATCAGTGCATGATCAGTCACGTGATCAGTGTGTGATCAGCCACGTGATCAGTGCATGATCATTCGTGATCAGTGCATGATCAGTCGTGACCAGTTGGTTGCACGTGATCAGTGCATGATCAGCCACGTGATCAGTGCATGATAGCCACGTGATCAGTGCATGATAGCCACGTGATCAGTGCATGATCAGTTACGTGATCAGTGCATGATCAGCCACGTGATCAGTGCATGGTCAGTGCATGAACAGTGTATGATCAGCCACGTGATCATTGCATGATATCCAAGTGATCAGTGCATGATCATCACGTGATCAGTGTATGATCAGCCACGTGAACAGTGCATGCTCCGTCACGTGATCTGGGCCTGCTGAGCTGCGTGATTACTGTCTGCTCATCTGCTTGACAATTGCCAGCTGAGCTGCACGATTCCTGCCTGTCATCTGCTTGACAATTGCCAGCTGTGCTGCGTAATTCCTGCCTGCTCAGCTGCTTGATTATTGCCAGCTGAGCAGCATGATTCCTCACACCTGAGTTCATGATTATTGCCTGCTGACTGTTTGATTCGTGCTTTCTCAGCTCTTTGTTTATTGCCTCCAGAGGCACATGATCAGTGTATGATAGCAAACATGATCAGCGCATGATCAGTCACATGATCAGCGCCATTAAGTCACGTGATCACTACATGATAGTCATGTGATCAGTCCATGCTCAGTCGGTATCAGTGCATGATCAGCCACGTGATCAGTGCATGATCTGTCACAAGATTAGTGTATGATCATCCACGTGATCAGTGCATGGGCAGTCATGTGATCAGTGCATGATATAGGCGTGAACAGTGCATGATCAGTCTCGTGATCAGTGCATGATAGCCACGTGATCAGTGCATGATCAGTCACCTGATGGGTGTATGATCATTCACGTGACCTGTACATGGTAGCTACATGATCATTGCATGATCAGCCACGTGAGTAGTTCATGATAGCCACGTGATCACTGCATGATCAGTCACGTGATCAGTGCATGATCAGTCATGTGACCAGTACATGGTAGCTCGTGATCATGGCATGATCAGCCACGTGAACAGTGCATGATAGCCACGTGATCAGTGCATGATCAGCACGTGATCAGTGCATGATCAGTCGCGTGATCAGTGCATGATCAGCCACGTGATCAGTGCATGACCAGGCGTGATCGGTGTATGTCCAGCCACGTGATCAGTGCATGATCAGCCACGTGATCAGTGCATGATCAGTCACGTGATCAGTGCATGATAGTTATGTGATCAGTGTATGATCAGCCACGTGATCAGTGCATGATCAGCCACGTGATCAGTGCATGATCAATTACGTGATCAGTGCATGATCAGTCACGTGACCAGTACATGGTAGCTACGTGATCATTGCATGATCAGCCACGTGATCAGTGCATGATAGCCACGTGATCAGTGCATGAGCCACGTGATCAGTGCATGATCAGTCATGTGATCCGTGTATGATCAGCCACGTGATCAGTGCATGATATCCACGTGATCAGTGCATGACAGCCACGTGATCAGTGCATGAGCCACGTGATCAGTGCATGATCAGTCACGTGATACATGTGTGATCAGCCACGTGATCAGTGCATGATGAGCCACATGATCAGTGCAGGATCAATTGCGTGATCAGTGCATGATCAGTCACGTGACCAGTACATGGTTGCTCGTGATCGTTGCATGATCAGCCACGTGAGCAGTGCATGATAGCCACGTGATCAGTGCATGATCAGCCACGTGATCAGTACATGATCAGTCACGTGAACAGTGCATGATCATTCGTGATCTTTGCATGATCAGTCACGTTACCAGTATATGATTGCTACGTGATCATTCCATGGCGAGCCACGTGAGCAGTGCATGATAACCACGTGATGTGTGCATGAGTCACGTGATCAGAGTATGATCAGCCACGTGATCAGTGCATGAGTGCCACGTGATCAGTGCATGATATGTCACGTGACCGGTGTGTGATCAGCCACGTGAACAGTGCATGATCAGCCACGTGATCAGTGCATGATAGCCACGTGATCAGTGCATGATCAGTTACGTGATCAGTGTATGATCAGCCACGTGATCAGTGCATGATCAGACACGTGAACAGTGCATGATCAGCCACGTGATCAGTGCATGATATCCACGTGATCAGTGCATGATCATCACGTGATCAGTGCATGATCAGCACGTGAACAGTGCATGATCAGTCACGTGATCTGAGTGCATGCTGAGCTGCGTGATTACTGTCATGATCATCTGCTTGACAATTGCCAGCTGAGCTGCACGATTCCTGCCTGATCAGCCACGTGATCATTGCCAGCTGAGCAGTGCATGATCCCTCACACGTGAGTTCCATGATCATTGCCTGCTGACTGTTTGATCCGTGCCTACTCAGCTCTTTGTTTTGCCTCCAGAGGCACATGATCAGTGCATGATAGCAAACATGATCAGTGCATGATCAGCCACGTGATCAGTGCCATTAAGTCACGTGATCAGTGCATGATCGTCACGTGATCAGTGCATGATCAGTCACGTGATCAGTGCATGATCAGCCACGTGATCAGTGCATGATCAGCCACATGATCAGTGCATGATCAGCCACGTGATCAGTGCATGATAGCTCACGTGATCAGTGCATGATCTAGGCGTGAAGTGCATGATCAGCCAGTGATCAGTGCATGATATCCGCGTGATCAGTGCATGATCAGCCACGTGATCAGTGCATGATAGCCACGTGATCAGTGCATGATCAGTCACGTGATACATGTGTGATCAGCCGCGTGATCAGTGCATGATGAGCCGTGATCAGTGCAGGATCAGTTCGTGATCAGTGCATGATCAGTCACGTGACCAGTACATGGTTGCTGCGTGATCGTTGCATGATCAGCCACGTGAACAGAGCATGATAGCCACGTGGTCAGTGCATGATCAGTCACGTGATCAGTGCATGATCAGTCACGTGATCAGTGCATGATCATTCACGTGATCTTTGCATGATCAGTCACGTTACCAGTATATGGTTGCTCGTGATCATTCCATGCGAGCCACGTGAGCAGTGCATGATAGCCACGTGATGTGTGCATGAGTTACGTGAGCAGTGTATGATCAGCCACGTGATCAGTGCATGAGTGCCACGTGATCAGTGCATGATAGCCACGTGATCAGTGCATGATCAGTTACGTGAGCAGTATGATCAGCGTGATCAGTGCATGGTCAGACACGTGATCAGTGTATGATCAGCCACGTGATCAGTGCATGATATCCAAGTGATCAGTGCATGATCATTACGTGATCAGTGCATGATCAGCCACGTGAACAGTGCATGCTCAGTCACGTGATCTGGGCCTGCTGAGCTGCGTGATTACTGTCTGCTCATCTGCTTGACAATTGCCAGCTGAGCTGCACGATTCCTGCCTGTCATCTGCTTGACAATGCCAGCTGTGCTGCGTAATTCCTGCCTGTTCAGCTGCTTGATTATTGCCAGCTGAGCAGCATGATTCCTCACACCTGAGTTCCATGATTATTGCCTGCTGACTGTTTGATTCGTGCCTACTCAGCTCTTTGTTTATTGCCTCCAGAGGCACATGATCAGTGTATGATAGCAAACATGATCAGCGCATGATCAGTCACATGATCAGCGCCATTAAGTCACGTGATCACTACATGATAGTCATGTGATCAGTCCATGCTCAGTCACGGTATCAGTGCATGATCAGCCACGTGATCAGTGCATGATCTGTCACAAGATTAGTGTATGATCATCACGTGATCAGTGCGGGCAGTCATGTGATCAGTGCATGATATAGCGTGAACAGTGCATGATCAGTCACGTGATCAGTGCATGATAGCCACGTGATCAGTGCATGATCAGTCACGTGATGGGTGCATGATCATTCACGTGACCAGTACATGGTAGCTTCATGATCATTGCATGATCAGCCACGTGAGCAGTGCATGATAACCACGTGATCAGTGCATGATCAGTCACGTGATCAGTGCATGATCAGTTATGTGACCAGTACATGGTAGCTACGTGATCATGGCATGATCAGCCACGTGATCAGTGCATGATAGCCACGTGATCAGTGCATGATCAGACCGTGATCAGTGCATGATCAGTCACGTGATCAGTGCATGATCAGCCACGTGATCAGTGCATGATGCACGTGATCAGTGCATGATCAGCCACGTGATCAGTGCATGATAGCCACGTGATCAGTGCATGATCAGTCACGTGATCAGTGCATGATCGGTCATGTGATCAGTGTATGATCATCCACGTGATCAGTGCATGATCAGCCACGTGATCAGTGCATGATAGCCCCGGGATCAGTGCATGATCAGTCACGTGATACATGTGTGATCAGCCACGTGATCAGTGCATGATGAGCCACGTGATCAGTGCAGGATCAATCGTGATCAGTGCATGATCAGTCACGTGACCAGTACATGGTTGCTCGTGATCGGTGCATGATCAGCCACGTGAGCAGAGCATGATAGCCGCGTGGTCAGTGCATGATCAGTCACGTGATCAGTGCATGATCAGTCACGTGAACAGTGCATGATCATTCACGTGATCTTTGCATGATCAGTCACGTTACCAGTATATGGTTGCGTGATCATTCCATGAGCCACGTGAGCAGTGCATGATAGCCACGTGATGTGTGCATGAGTTACGTGAGCAGAGTATGATCAGCCACGTGATCAGTGCATGAGTGCCACGTGATCAGTGCATGATATGTCACGTGACAGGTGTGTGATCAGCCACGTGAACAGTGCATGTTCAGCCACGTGATCAGTGCATGATAGCCACGTGATCAGTGCATGATCAGTTACGTGAGCAGTGTATGATCAGCCACGTGATCAGTGCATGGTCAGACACGTGAACAGTGTATGATCAGCCACGTGATCAGTGCATGATATCCAAGTGATCAGTACATGATCATCACGTGATCAGTGTATGATCAGCCACGTGAACAGTGCATGCTCAGTCACGTGATCTGGGCCTACTGAGCTGCGTGATTACTGTCTGCTCATCTGCTTGACAATTGCCAGCTGAGCTGCACGATTCCTGCCTGTCATCTGCTTGACAATTGCCAGCTGTGCTGCGTAATTCCTGCCTGCTCAGCTGCTTGATTATTGCCAGCTGAGCAGCATGATTCCTCACACCTGTGTTCCATGATTATTGCCTGCTGACTGTTTGATTCGTGCCTACTCAGCTCTTTGTTTATTGCCTCCAGAGGCACATGATCAGTGTATGATAGCAAACATGATCAGAGCATGATCAGTCACATGATCAGCGCCATTAAGTCACGTGATCACTACATGATAGTCATGTGATCAGTCCATGCTCAGTCACGGTATCAGTGCATGATCAGCCACGTGATCAGTGCATGATCTGTCACAAGATTAGTGTATGATCATCCACGTGATCAGTGCACGGGCAGTCATGTGATCAGTGCATGATATAGACGTGAACAGTGCATGATCAGTCTCGTGATCGGTGCATGATAGCCACGTGATCAGTGCATGATCAGTCACCTGATGGGTGTATGATCATTCACGTGACCAGTACATGGTAGCTACATGATCATTGCATGATCAGCCACGTGAGTAGTTCATGATAGCCACGTGATCACTGCATGATCAGTCACGTGATCAGTGCATGATCAGTCATGTGACCAGTACATGGTAGCTGCGTGATCATGGCATGATCAGCCACGTGAGCAGTGCATGATAGCCACGTGATCAGTGCATGATCAGACACGAGATCAGTGCATGATCAGTCACGTGATCAGTGCATGATCAGCCACGTGATCAGTGCATGACCAGGCACGTGATCAGTGCATGTCAGCCACGTGATCAGTGCATGATAGCCACGTGATCAGTGCATGATCAGTCACGTGATCAGTGCATGATCAGCCACGTGATCAGTGCATGATCAGCCACGTGATCAGTGCATGATCAATTACGTGATCAGTGCATGATCAGTCACGTGACCAGTACATGGTAGCTACGTGATCAGTGCATGATCAGCCACGTGATCAGTGCATGATAGCCACGTGATCAGTGCATGATCAGTCATGTGATCGTGTATGATCAGCCACGTGATCAGTGCATGATATCCACGTGATCAGTGCATGATCAGCCACGTGATCAGTGCATGATAGCCACGTGATCAGTGCATGATCAGTCACGTGATACATGTGTGATCAGCCACGTGATCAGTGCATGATAAGCCACGTGATCAGTGCAGGATCAATTCGTGATCAGTGCATGATCAGTCACGTGACAGTACATGGTTGCTACGTGATCGTTGCATGATCAGCCACGTGATCAGAGCATGATAGCCACGTGATCAGTGCATGATATGTCACGTGACAGGTGTGTGATCAGCCACGTGAACAGTGCATGTTCAGCCACGTGATCAGTGCATGATAGCCACGTGATCAGTGCATGATCAGTTACGTGAGCAGTGCATGATCAGCCACGTGATCAGTGCATGGTCAGACACGTGAACAGTGTATGATCAGCCACGTGATCAGTGCATGATATCCAAGTGATCAGTGCATGATCATCCCGTGATCAGTGTATGATCAGCCACGTGAACAGTGCATGCTCAGTCACGTGATCTGGGCCTGCTGAGCTGCGTGATTACTGTCTGCTCATCTGCTTGACAATTGCCAGCTGAGCTGCACGATTCCTGCCTGCTCAGCTGCTTGATTATTGCCAGCTGAGCAGCATGATTCCTCACACCTGAGTTCCATGATTATTGCCTGCTGACTGTTTGATTCGTGCCTACTCAGCTCTTTGTTTATTGCCTCCAGAGGCACATGATCAGTGTATGATAGCAAACATGATCAGCGCATGATCAGTCACATGATCAGCGCCATTAAGTCACGTGATCACTACATGATAGTCATGTGATCAGTCCATGCTCAGTCACGGTATCAGTGCATGATCAGCCACGTGATCAGTGCATGATCTGTCACAAGATTAGTGTATGATCATCCACGTGATCAGTGCATGGGCAGTCATGTGATCAGTGCATGATATAGGCGTGAACAGTGCATGATCAGTCTCGTGATCAGTGCATGATAGCCACGTGATCAGTGCATGATCAGTCACCTGATGGGTGTATGATCATTCACGTGACCTGTACATGGTAGCTACATGATCATTGCATGATCAGCCACGTGAGTAGTTCATGATAGCCACGTGATCACTGCATGATCAGTCACGTGATCAGTGCATGATCAGTCATGTGACCAGTACATGGTAGCTGCGTGATCATGGCATGATCAGCCACGTGAGCAGTGCATGATAGCCACGTGATCAGTGCATGATCAGTCACGTGATCAGTGCATGATCAGTCACGTGATCAGTGCATGATCAGCCACGTGATCAGTGCATGATCAGCCACGTGATCAGTGCATGATCAATTGCGTGATCAGTGCATGATCAGTCACGTGATCAGTGCATGTAGCCACGTGATCAGTGCATGATCAGCCACGTGATCAGTGCATGATAGCCACGTGATCAGTGCATGATAGCCACGTGATCAGTGCATGATCAGTCACGTGATCGTGTGTGATCAGCCACGTGATCAGTGCATGATATCCACGTGATCAGTGCATGACAGCCACGTGATCAGTGCATGATAGCCACGTGATCAGTGCATGATCAGTCACGTGATACATGTGTGATCAGCCACGTGATCAGTGCATGATCAGCCACGTGATCAGTGCAGGATCAATTACGTGATCAGTGCATGATCAGTCACGTGACCAGTACATGGTTGCTACGTGATCGTTGCATGATCAGCCACGTGAGCAGAGCATGATAGCCACGTGGTCAGTGCATGATCAGTCACGTGATCAGTACATGATCAGTCACGTGAACAGTGCATGATCATTTACGTGATCTTTGCATGATCAGTCACGTGACCAGTATATGGTTGCTACGTGATCATTCCATGACGAGCCACGTGAGCAGTGCATGATAGCCGCGTGATGTGTGCATGAGTTACGTGATCAGTGCATGATCAGCCACGTGATCAGTGCATGAGTGCCACGTGATCAGTGCATGATATGTCACGTGACAGGTGTGTGATCAGCCACGTGAACAGTGCATGTTCAGCCACGTGATCAGTGCATGATAGCCACGTGATCAGTGCATGATCAGTTACGTGATCAGTGCATGATCAGCCACGTGATCAGTGCATGATCAGCCACGTGATCAGTGCATGATCAGCCACGTGATCAGTGCATGATCAGCCACGTGATCAGTGCATGATCAGCCACGTGATCAGTGCATGATAGCCACGTGATCAGTGCATGATCATCACGTGATCAGTGCATGATCAGCCACGTGATCAGTGCATGCTCAGTCACGTGATCAGTGCATGATGAGCTGCGTGATTCCAGTCTGCTCATCTGCTTGACAATTGCCAGCTGAGCTGCATGATTCCTGCCTGCTCAGCTGCTTGATTATTGCCAGCTGAGCAGCATGATTCCTCACACCTGAGTTCCATGATTATTGCCTGCTGACTGTTTGATTCGTGCCTACTCAGCTCTTTGTTTATTGCCTCCAGAGGCACGTGATCAGTGCATGATAGCAAACATGATCAGCGCATGATCAGTCACATGATCAGCGCCATTAAGTCACGTGATCACTGCATGATAGTCATGTGATCAGTCCATGATCAGTCACGGTATCAGTGCATGATCAGCCACGTGATCAGTGCATGATCTGTCACAAGATCAGTGTATGATCATCCACGTGATCAGTGCATGGGCAGTCATGTGATCAGTGCATGATATAGGCGTGAACAGTGCATGATCAGTCAGTGATCAGTGCATGATAGCCACGTGATCAGTGCATGATCAGCCACGTGATCAGTGCATGATAGCCACGTGATCAGTGCATGATCAGTCACGTGATCATGTGTGATCAGCCACGTGATCAGTGCATGATGAGCCACGTGATCAGTGCATGATCGATCACGTGATCAGTGCATGATCAGTCACGTGACCAGTACATGGTTGCTACGTGATCGTGCATGATCAGCCACGTGAGCAGTGCATGATAGCCACGTGATCAGTGCATGATCAGTCACGTGATCAGTACATGATCAGTCAAGTGAACAGTGCATGATCATTTCGTGATCTTTGCATGATCAGTCACGTGACCAGTATATGGTTGCTACGTGATCATTCCATGACGAGCCACGTGAGCAGTGCATGATAGCCACGTGATGTGTGCATGAGTTACGTGAGCAGAGTATGATCAGCCACGTGATCAGTGCATGAGTGCCACGTGATCAGTGCATGATAGCCACGTGATCAGTGCATGATCAGTTACGTGATCAGTGCATGATCAGCCACGTGATCAGTGCATGGTCAGACACGTGAACAGTGTATGATCAGCCACGTGATCAGTGCATGATATCCAAGTGATCAGTGCATGATCATCACGTGATCAGTGTATGATCAGCCACGTGAACAGTGCATGCTCAGTCACGTGATCTGGGCCTGCTGAGCTGCGTGATTACTGTCTGCTCATCTGCTTGACAATTGCCAGCTGAGCTGCACGATTCCTGCCTGTCATCTGCTTGACAATTGCCAGCTGTGCTGCGTAATTCCTGCCTGCTCAGCTGCTTGATTATTGCCAGCTGAGCAGCATGATTCCTCACACCTGAGTTCCATGATTATTGCCTGCTGACTGTTTGATTCGTGCCTACTCAGCTCTTTGTTTATTGCCTCCAGAGGCACATGATCAGTGTATGATAGCAAACATGATCAGCGCATGATCAGTCACATGATCAGCGCCATTAAGTCACGTGATCACTACATGATAGTCATGTGATCAGTCCATGCTCAGTCACGGTATCAGTGCATGATCAGCCACGTGATCAGTGCATGATCTGTCACAAGATTAGTGTATGATCATCCACGTGATCAGTGCATGGGCAGTCATGTGATCAGTGCATGATATAGGCGTGAACAGTGCATGATCAGTCTCGTGATCAGTGCATGATAGCCACGTGATCAGTGCATGATCAGTCACCTGATGGGTGTATGATCATTCACGTGACCTGTACATGGTAGCTACATGATCATTGCATGATCAGCCACGTGAGTAGTCATGATAGCCACGTGATCAGTGCATGATCAGTCACGTGATCAGTGCATGATCAGTCATGTGACCAGTACATGGTAGCTGCGTGATCAGGTATGATCAGCCACGTGATCAGTGCATGATAGCCACGTGATCAGTGCATGATCAGTCACGTGATCAGTGCATGATCAGTCACGTGATCAGTGCATGATCAGCCACGTGATCAGTGCATGATCAGGCACGTGATCAGTGTATGATCCAGCCACGTGATCAGTGCATGATAGCCACGTGATCAGTGCATGATCAGTCATGTGATACGTGCATGATCAGCCACGTGATCAGTGCATGATCAGCCACGTGATCAGTGCATGACAGCCACGTGATCAGTGCATGATAGCCACGTGATCAGTGCATGATCAGTCACGTGATACATGTGTGATCAGTCACGTGATCAGTGCATGATGAGCCACGTGATCAGTGCATGATCAATTACGTGATCAGTGCATGATCAGTCACGTGACCAGTACATGGTTGCTACGTGATCGTTGCATGATCAGCCACGTGAGCAGAGCATGATAGCCACGTGATCAGTGCATGATCAGTCACGTGATCAGTACATGATCAGTCACGTGAACAGTGCATGATCATTTACGTGATCAGTGCATGATCAGTCACGTTACCAGTATATGGTTGCTACGTGATCATTCCATGACGAGCCACGTGAGCAGTGCATGATAGCCACGTGATGTGTGCATGAGTTACGTGAGCAGAGTATGATCAGCCACGTGATCAGTGCATGAGTGCCACGTGATCAGTGCATGATATGTCACGTGACAGGTGTGTGATCAGCCACGTGAACAGTGCATGTTCAGCCACGTGATCAGTGCATGATAGCCACGTGATCAGTGCATGATCAGTTACGTGAGCAGTGTATGATCAGCCACGTGATCAGTGCATGGTCAGACACGTGAACAGTGTATGATCAGCCACGTGATCAGTGCATGATATCCAAGTGATCAGTGCATGATCATCACGTGATCAGTGTATGATCAGCCACGTGAACAGTGCATGCTCAGTCACGTGATCTGGGCCTGCTGAGCTGCGTGATTACTGTCTGCTCATCTGCTTGACAATTGCCAGCTGAGCTGCACGATTCCTGCCTGTCATCTGCTTGACAATTGCCAGCTGTGCTGCGTAATTCCTGCCTGCTCAGCTGCTTGATTATTGCCAGCTGAGCAGCATGATTCCTCACACCTGAGTTCCATGATTATTGCCTGCTGACTGTTTGATTCGTGCCTACTCAGCTCTTTGTTTATTGCCTCCAGAGGCACATGATCAGTGTATGATAGCAAACATGATCAGCGCATGATCAGTCACATGATCAGCGCCATTAAGTCACGTGATCACTACATGATAGTCATGTGATCAGTCCATGCTCAGTCACGGTATCAGTGCATGATCAGCCACGTGATCAGTGCATGATCTGTCACAAGATTAGTGTATGATCATCCACGTGATCAGTGCACGGGCAGTCATGTGATCAGTGCATGATATAGGCGTGAACAGTGCATGATCAGTCTCGTGATCAGTGCATGATAGCCACGTGATCAGTGCATGATCAGTCACCTGATGGGTGTATGATCATTCAAGTGACCTGTACATGGTATCTACATGATCATTGCATGATCAGCCACGTGAGTAGTTCATGATAGCCACGTGATCACTGCATGATCAGTCACGTGATCAGTGCATGATCAGTCATGTGACAAGTACATGGTAGCTGCGTGATCATCGCATGATCAGCCACGTGAGCAGTGCATGATAGCCACGTGATCAGTGCATGATCAGTCACGTGATCAGTGTGTGATCAGTCACGTGATCAGTGCATGATCAGCCACGTGATCAGTGCATGACCAGCCACGTGATCAGTGTATGTCAGCCACGTGATCAGTGCATGATAGCCACGTGATCAGTGCATGATCAGTCACGTGATCAGTGCATGATCAGCCACGTGATCAGTGCATGATCAGCCACGTGATCAGTGCATGATCAATTACGTGATCAGTGCATGATCAGTCACGTGACCAGTACATGGTAGCTCGTGATCATTGCCTGATCAGCCACGTGATCAGTGCATGATAGCCACGTGATCAGTGCATGATCAGTCATGTGATCGTGTGTGATCAGCCACGTGATCAGTGCATGATATCCACGTGATCAGTGCATGACAGCCACGTGATCAGTGCATGAGAGCCACGTGATCAGTGCATGATCAGTCACGTGATACATGTGTGATCAGCCACGTGATCAGTGCATGATGAGCCACGTGATCAGTGCATGATCAATCACGTGATCAGTGCATGATCAGTCACGTGACCAGTACATGGTTGCTACGTGATCGTTGCATGATCAGCCACGTGATCAGTGCATGATAGCCACGTGATCAGTGCATGATCAGTCACGTGACAGGTGCGTGATCAGCCACGTGAACAGTGCATGATCAGCCACGTGATCAGTGCATGATAGCCACGTGATCAGTGCATGATCAGTTACGTGAGCAGTGTATGATCAGCCACGTGATCAGTGCATGATCAGACACGTGAACAGTGCATGATCAGCCACGTGATCAGTGCATGATATCCAAGTGATCAGTGCATGATCATCACGTGATCAGTGTATGATCAGCCACGTGAACAGTGCATGCTCAGTCACGTGATCTGGGCCTGCTGAGCTGCGTGATTACTGTCTGCTCATCTGCTTGACAATTGCCAGCTGAGCTGCACGATTCCTGCCTGCTCAGCTGCTTGATTATTGCCAGCTGAGCAGCATGATTCCTCACACCTGTGTTCCATGATTATTGCCTGCTGACTGTTTGATTCGTGCCTACTCAGCTCTTTGTTTATTGCCTCCAGAGGCACATGATCAGTGTATGATAGCAAACATGATCAGCGCATGATCAGTCACATGATCAGCGCCATTAAGTCACGTGATCACTACATGATAGTCATGTGATCAGTCCATGCTCAGTCACGGTATCAGTGCATGATCAGCCACGTGATCAGTGCATGATCTGTCACAAGATTAGTGTATGATCATCCACGTGATCAGTGCATGGGCAGTCATGTGATCAGTGCATGATATAGACGTGAACAGTGCATGATCAGTCGTGATCAGTGCATGATAGCCACGTGATCAGTGCATGATCAGTCACCTGATGGGTGTATGATCATTCACGTGACCTGTACATGGTAGCTACATGATCATTGCATGATCAGCCACGTGATCAGTGCATGATAGCCACGTGATCAGTGCATGATCAGTCACGTGATCAGTGCATGATCAGTCATGTGACCAGTACATGGTAGCTGCGTGATCATGGCATGATCAGCCACGTGATCAGTGCATGATAGCCACGTGATCAGTGCATGATCAGTCCCGTGATCAGTGCATGATCAGTCACGTGATCAGTGCATGATCAGCCACGTGATCAGTGCATGATCAGCCACATGATCAGTGCATGATCAATTACGTGATCAGTGCATGATCAGTCACGTGATCAGTACATGGTAGCCACGTGATCAGTGCATGATCAGCCACGTGATCAGTGCATGATAGCCACGTGATCAGTGCATGATAGTCACGTGATCAGTGCATGATCAGTCATGTGATACGTGTGTGATCAGCCACGTGATCAGTGCATGATAGCCACGTGATCAGTGCATGACAGCCACGTGATCAGTGCATGAGAGCCACGTGATCAGTGCATGATCAGTCACGTGATACATGTGTGATCAGCCACGTGATCAGTGCATGATGAGCCACGTGATCAGTGCAGGATCAATACGTGATCAGTGCATGATCAGTCACGTGACCAGTACATGGTTGCTACGTGATCGTTGCATGATCAGCCACGTGAGCAGAGCATGATAGCCACGTGATCAGTGCATGATCAGTCACGTGATCAGTGCATGATCAGTCACGTGAACAGTGCATGATCATTTACGTGATCTTTGCATGATCAGTCACGTGACCAGTATATGGTTGCTACGTGATCATTCCATGGCGAGCCACGTGAGCAGTGCATGATAGCCACGTGATGTGTGCATGAGTCACGTGAGCAGAGTATGATCAGCCACGTGATCAGTGCATGAGTGCCACGTGATCAGTGCATGATATGTCACGTGACAGGTGTGTGATCAGCCACGTGAACAGTGCATGTTCAGCCACGTGATCAGTGCATGATAGCCACGTGATCAGTGCATGATCAGTTACGTGAGCAGTGTATGATCAGCCACGTGATCAGTGCATGGTCAGACACGTGAACAGTGTATGATCAGCCACGTGATCAGTGCATGATATCCAAGTGATCAGTGCATGATCATCACGTGATCAGTGTATGATCAGCCACGTGAACAGTGCATGCTCAGTCACGTGATCTGGGCCTGCTGAGCTGCGTGATTACTGTCTGCTCATCTGCTTGACAATTGCCAGCTGAGCTGCACGATTCCTGCCTGTCATCTGCTTGACAATTGCCAGCTGTGCTGCGTAATTCCTGCCTGCTCAGCTGCTTGATTATTGCCAGCTGAGCAGCATGATTCCTCACACCTGAGTTCCATGATTATTGCCTGCTGACTGTTTGATTCGTGCCTACTCAGCTCTTTGTTTATTGCCTCCAGAGGCACATGATCAGTGTATGATAGCAAACATGATCAGCGCATGATCAGTCACATGATCAGCGCCATTAAGTCACGTGATCACTACATGATAGTCATGTGATCAGTCCATGCTCAGTCACGTATCAGTGCATGATCAGCCACGTGATCAGTGCATGATCTGTCACAAGATTAGTGTATGATCATCCACGTGATCAGTGCATGGGCAGTCATGTGATCAGTGCATGATATAGACGTGAACAGTGCATGATCAGTCTCGTGATCAGTGCATGATAGCCACGTGATCAGTGCATGATCAGTCACGTGATGGGTGCATGATCATTCACGTGATCAGTGCATGATCAGTCACGTGATCATTGCATGATCAGCCACGTGATCAGTGCATGATAGCCACGTGATCAGTGCATGATCAGTCACGTGATCAGTGCATGATCAGTCATGTGACCAGTACATGGTAGCTCGTGATCATTGCATGATCAGCCACGTGAGCAGTGCATGATAGCCACGTGATCAGTGCATGATCAGTCACGATGATCAGTGCATGATCAGTCACGTGATCAGTGCATGATCAGCCACGTGATCAGTGCATGATCAGTCACGTGATCATATGATTGCTACGTGATCAGTGCATGACAGCCACGTGATCAGTGCATGATAGCCACGTGATCAGTGCATGAGTTACGTGATCAGTGTATGATCAGCCACGTGATCAGTGCATGATCAGCCACGTGATCAGTGCATGATAGTCACGTGATCAGTGCATGATCAGCCACGTGATCAGTGCATGATCAGCCACGTGATCAGTGCATGATCAGCCACGTGATCAGTGCATGATCAGTCACGTGATCAGTGCATGATCAGCCACGTGATCAGTGCATGATCAGTCACGTGACCAGTGCATGATAGCCGTGATCATGCATGATCAGTCACGTGATCAGTGCATGATAGCCACGTGATCAGTGCATGATCAGCCACGTGATCAGTGCATGATCAGTCACGTGATCAGTGCATGATCAGTCACGTGATCAGTGCATGATCAGTCACGTGATCAGTGCATGATCAGCCACGTGATCAGTGCATGATCAATTACGTGATCAGTGCATGATCAGTCACGTGATCAGTGCATGATAGCCACGTGATCAGTGCATGATCAGCCACGTGATCAGTGCATGATCAGCCACGTGATCAGTGCATGATAGTCACGTGATCAGTGCATGATCAGTCACGTGATCAGTGTGTGATCAGCCACGTGATCAGTGCATGATCAGTCACGTGATCAGTGCATGATCAGCCACGTGATCAGTGCATGCTCAGTCACGTGATCTGTGCCTGCTGAGCTGCGTGATTACTGTCTGCTCATCTGCTTGACAATTGCCAGCTGAGCTGCACGATTCCTGCCTGCTCAGCTGCTTGATTATTGCCAGCTGAGCAGCATGATTCCTCACACCTGAGTTCCATGATTATTGCCTGCTGACTGTTTGATTCGTGCCTACTCAGCTCTTTGTTTATTGCCTCCAGAGGCACATGATCAGTGTATGATAGCAAACATGATCAGCGCATGATCAGTCACATGATCAGCGCCATTAAGTCACGTGATCACTAAATGATAGTCATGTGATCAGTCCATGCTCAGTCACGGTATCAGTGCATGATCAGCCACGTGATCAGTGCATGATCTGTCACAAGATTAGTGTATGATCATCCACGTGATCAGTGCATGGGCAGTCATGTGATCAGTGCATGATATAGACGTGATCAGTGCATGATCAGTCTCGTGATCAGTGCATGATAGCCACGTGATCAGTGCATGATCAGTCACGTGATGGGTGTATGATCATTCACGTGACCTGTACATGGTAGCTACATGATCATTGCATGATCAGCCACGTGAGTAGTGCATGATAGCCACGTGATAAGTGCATGATCAGTTACGTGATCAGTGCATGATCAGTCATGTGACCAGTACATGGTAGCTGCGTGATCATGGCATGATCAGCCACGTGATCAGTGCATGATAGCCACGTGATCAGTGCATGATCAGTCACGTGATCAGTGCATGATCAGTCACGTGATCAGTGCATGATCAGCCACGTGATCAGTGCATGATCAGCCACGTGATCAGTGCATGATCAATTACGTGATCAGTGCATGATCAGTCACGTGACCAGTACATGGTAGCTACGTGATCATTGCATGATCAGCCACGTGATCAGTGCATGATAGCCACGTGATCAGTGCATGATAGCCACGTGATCAGTGCATGATCAGTCATGTGATCGTGTGTGATCAGCCACGTGATCAGTGCATGATATCCACGTGATCAGTGCATGACAGCCACGTGATCAGTGCATGAGAGCCACGTGATCAGTGCATGATCAGTCACGTGATCATGTGTGATCAGCCACGTGATCAGTGCATGATGAGCCACGTGATCAGTGCATGATCAATTACGTGATCAGTGCATGATCAGTCACGTGACCAGTACATGGTTGCTACGTGATCAGTGCATGATCAGCCACGTGAGCAGTGCATGATAGCCACGTGATCAGTGCATGATCAGTCACGTGATCAGTGCATGATCAGTCACGTGATCAGTGCATGATCATTTACGTGATCAGTGCATGATCAGTCACGTGACCAGTATATGGTAGCTACGTGATCAGTGCATGACAGCCACGTGATCAGTGCATGATAGCCACGTGATGTGTGCATGAGTTACGTGATCAGTGCATGATCAGCCACGTGATCAGTGCATGATGCCACGTGATCAGTGCATGATATGTCACGTGACAGTGTGTGATCAGCCACGTGATCAGTGCATGATCAGCCACGTGATCAGTGCATGATAGCCACGTGATCAGTGCATGATCAGTTACGTGATCAGTGCATGATCAGTCACGTGATCAGTGCATGGTAGCTCGTGATCAGTGCATGATCAGCCACGTGATCAGTGCATGATAGCCACGTGATCAGTGCATGATCAGTCACGTGATCAGTGCATGATCAGTCACGTGATCAGTGCATGATCAGCCACGTGATCAGTGCATGATCAGTCACGTGATCAGTGCATGATCAGCCACGTGATCAGTGCATGATCAGTCACGTGATCAGTGCATGATCAGCCACGTGATCAGTGCATGATAGCCACGTGATCAGTGCATGATCAGCCACGTGATCAGTGCATGATCAGCCACGTGATCAGTGCATGATCAGCCACGTGATCAGTGCATGATCAGTCACGTGATCAGTGCATGATAGCTACGTGATCAGTGCATGATCAGCCACGTGATCAGTGCATGATAGCCACGTGATCAGTGCATGATAGCCACGTGATCAGTGCATGATCAGCCACGTGATCAGTGCATGATCAGCCACGTGATCAGTGCATGATCAGTCACGTGATACAGTGTGTGATCAGCCACGTGATCAGTGCATGATAGCCACGTGATCAGTGCATGATCAATCACGTGATCAGTGCATGATCAGCCACGTGAACAGTGCATGCTCAGTCACGTGATCTGGGCCTGCTGAGCTGCGTGATTACTGTCTGCTCATCTGCTTGACAATTGCCAGCTGAGCTGCACGATTCCTGCCTGTCATCTGCTTGACAATTGCCAGCTGTGCTGCGTAATTCCTGCCTGCTCAGCTGCTTGATTATTGCCAGCTGAGCAGCATGATTCCTCACACCTGAGTTCCATGATTATTGCCTGCTGACTGTTTGATTCGTGCCTACTCAGCTCTTTGTTTATTGCCTCCAGAGGCACATGATCAGTGTATGATAGCAAACATGATCAGCGCATGATCAGTCACATGATCAGCGCCATTAAGTCACGTGATCACTACATGATAGTCATGTGATCAGTCCATGCTCAGTCACGGTATCAGTGCATGATCAGCCACGTGATCAGTGCATGATCTGTCACAAGATTAGTGTATGATCATCCACGTGATCAGTGCATGGGCAGTCATGTGATCAGTGCATGATATAGACGTGAACAGTGCATGATCAGTCTCGTGATCAGTGCATGATAGCCACGTGATCAGTGCATGATCAGTCACCTGATGGGTGTATGATCATTCACGTGACCTGTACATGGTAGCTACATGATCATTGCATGATCAGCCACGTGAGTAGTTCATGATAGCCACGTGATCAGTGCATGATCAGTCACGTGATCAGTGCATGATCAGTCATGTGACCAGTACATGGTAGCTCGTGATCATGGCATGATCAGCCACGTGAGCAGTGCATGATAGCCACGTGATCAGTGCATGATCAGTCACGAGATCAGTGCATGATCAGTCACGTGATCAGTGCATGATCAGCCACGTGATCAGTGCATGATCAGTCACGTGATCAGTGCATGATCAGCCACGTGATCAGTGCATGATCAGCCACGTGATCAGTGCATGATCAGCCACGTGATCAGTGCATGATAGCCACGTGATCAGTGCATGATCAGCCACGTGATCAGTGCATGATCAGCCACATGATCAGTGCATGATCAATTACGTGATCAGTGCATGATCAGTCACGTGACCAGTACATGGTAGCTACGTGATCATTGCATGATCAGCCACGTGATCAGTGCATGATAGCCACGTGATCAGTGCATGATAGCCACGTGATCAGTGCATGATCAGTCATGTGATACGTGTGTGATCAGCCACGTGATCAGTGCATGATATCCACGTGATCAGTGCATGACAGCCACGTGATCAGTGCATGAGAGCCACGTGATCAGTGCATGATCAGTCACGTGATACATGTGTGATCAGCCACGTGATCAGTGCATGATGAGCCACGTGATCAGTGCAGGATCAATTACGTGATCAGTGCATGATCAGTCACGTGACCAGTACATGGTTGCTACGTGATCGTTGCATGATCAGCCACGTGAGCAGAGCATGATAGCCACGTGATCAGTGCATGATCAGTCACGTGATCAGTACATGATCAGTCACGTGAACAGTGCATGATCATTTACGTGATCTTTGCATGATCAGTCACGTGACCAGTATATGGTTGCTACGTGATCATTCCATGACGAGCCACGTGAGCAGTGCATGATAGCCACGTGATGTGTGCATGAGTTACGTGAGCAGAGTATGATCAGCCACGTGATCAGTGCATGAGTGCCACGTGATCAGTGCATGATATGTCACGTGACAGGTGTGTGATCAGCCACGTGAACAGTGCATGTTCAGCCACGTGATCAGTGCATGATAGCCACGTGATCAGTGCATGATCAGTTACGTGAGCAGTGTATGATCAGCCACGTGATCAGTGCATGGTCAGACACGTGAACAGTGTATGATCAGCCACGTGATCAGTGCATGATATCCAAGTGATCAGTGCATGATCATCACGTGATCAGTGTATGATCAGCCACGTGAACAGTGCATGCTCAGTCACGTGATCTGGGCCTGCTGAGCTGCGTGATTACTGTCTGCTCATCTGCTTGACAATTGCCAGCTGAGCTGCACGATTCCTGCCTGCTCAGCTGCTTGATTATTGCCAGCTGAGCAGCATGATTCCTCACACCTGAGTTCCATGATTATTGCCTGCTGACTGTTTGATTCGTGCCTACTCAGCTCTTTGTTTATTGCCTCCAGAGGCACATGATCAGTGTATGATAGCAAACATGATCAGTGCATGATCAGTCACATGATCAGCGCCATTAAGTCACGTGATCACTACATGATAGTCATGTGATCAGTCCATGCTCAGTCACGGTATCAGTGCATGATCAGCCACGTGATCAGTGCATGATCTGTCACATGATTAGTGTATGATCATCCACGTGATCAGTGCATGGGCAGTCATGTGATCAGTGCATGATATAGACGTGATCAGTGCATGATCAGTCTAGTGATCAGTGCATGATAGCCACGTGATCAGTGCATGATCAGCCACGTGATCAGTGCATGATCAGCCACGTGATCAGTGCATGATCAGTCACGTGATCATGTGTGATCAGCCACGTGATCAGTGCATGATAGCCACGTGATCAGTGCATGATCAGTCACGTGATCAGTGCATGATCAGTCACGTGACCAGTACATGGTAGCTACGTGATCGTTGCATGATCAGCCACGTGAGCAGTGCATGATAGCCACGTGATCAGTGCATGATCAGTCACGTGATCAGTGCATGATCAGTCACGTGATCAGTGCATGATCATTTACGTGATCAGTGCATGATCAGTCACGTGACCAGTATATGGTTGCTACGTGATCATTCCATGACAGCCACGTGAGCAGTGCATGATAGCCACGTGATGTGTGCATGAGTCACGTGATCAGTGTATGATCAGCCACGTGATCAGTGCATGATGCCACGTGATCAGTGCATGATAGCCACGTGATCAGTGCATGATCAGTTACGTGAGCAGTGCATGATCAGCCACGTGATCAGTGCATGGTCAGACACGTGATCAGTGTATGATCAGCCACGTGATCAGTGCATGATATCCAAGTGATCAGTGCATGATCATCACGTGATCAGTGTATGATCAGCCACGTGAACAGTGCATGCTCAGTCACGTGATCTGGGCCTGCTGAGCTGCGTGATTACTGTCTGCTCATCTGCTTGACAATTGCCAGCTGAGCTGCACGATTCCTGCCTGTCATCTGCTTGACAATTGCCAGCTGTGCTGCGTAATTCCTGCCTGCTCAGCTGCTTGATTATTGCCAGCTGAGCAGCATGATTCCTCACACCTGAGTTCCATGATTATTGCCTGCTGACTGTTTGATTCGTGCCTACTCAGCTCTTTGTTTATTGCCTCCAGAGGCACATGATCAGTGTATGATAGCAAACATGATCAGCGCATGATCAGTCACATGATCAGCGCCATTAAGTCACGTGATCACTACATGATAGTCATGTGATCAGTCCATGCTCAGTCACGGTATCAGTGCATGATCAGCCACGTGATCAGTGCATGATCTGTCACAAGATTAGTGTATGATCATCCACGTGATCAGTGCATGGGCAGTCATGTGATCAGTGCATGATATAGACGTGAACAGTGCATGATCAGTCTCGTGATCAGTGCATGATAGCCACGTGATCAGTGCATGATCAGTCACCTGATGGGTGTATGATCATTCACGTGACCTGTACATGGTAGCTACATGATCATTGCATGATCAGCCACGTGAGTAGTTCATGATAGCCACGTGATCAGTGCATGATCAGTCACGTGATCAGTGCATGATCAGTCATGTGACCAGTACATGGTAGCTGCGTGATCATGGCATGATCAGCCACGTGAGCAGTGCATGATAGCCACGTGATCAGTGCATGATCAGACACGTGATCAGTGCATGATCAGTCACGTGATCAGTGCATGATCAGCCACGTGATCAGTGCATGACCAGGCACGTGATCAGTGTATGATCAGCCAAGTGATCAGTGCATGATAGCCACGTGATCAGTGCATGATCAGTCACGTGATCAGTGCATGATCAGTTATGTGATCAGTGTATGATCAGCCACGTGATCAGTGCATGATCAGCCACATGATCAGTGCATGATCAATTACGTGATCAGTGCATGATCAGTCACGTGACCAGTACATGGTAGCTACGTGATCATTGCATGATCAGCCACGTGATCAGTGCATGATAGCCACGTGATCAGTGCATGATAGCCACGTGATCAGTGCATGATCAGTCATGTGATACGTGTGTGATCAGCCACGTGATCAGTGCATGATATCCACGTGATCAGTGCATGACAGCCACGTGATCAGTGCATGAGAGCCACGTGATCAGTGCATGATCAGTCACGTGATACATGTGTGATCAGCCACGTGATCAGTGCATGATGAGCCACGTGATCAGTGCAGGATCAATTACGTGATCA
The DNA here is from genome assembly GCF_032452875.1 of Bos javanicus. Classification (NCBI taxonomy): domain Eukaryota; kingdom Metazoa; phylum Chordata; class Mammalia; order Artiodactyla; family Bovidae; genus Bos; species Bos javanicus. Next base: position 52,167 of record NW_026894604.1, on the reverse strand, counting down.
GTGCATGATCAGTCACGTGACCAGTACATGGTTGCTACGTGATCGTTGCATGATCAGCCACGTGAGCAGAGCATGATAGCCACGTGATCAGTGCATGATCAGTCACGTGATCAGTACATGATCAGTCACGTGAACAGTGCATGATCATTTACGTGATCTTTGCATGATCAGTCACGTGACCAGTATATGGTTGCTACGTGATCATTCCATGACGAGCCACGTGAGCAGTGCATGATAGCCACGTGATGTGTGCATGAGTTACGTGAGCAGAGTATGATCAGCCACGTGATCAGTGCATGAGTGCCACGTGATCAGTGCATGATATGTCACGTGACAGGTGTGTGATCAGCCACGTGAACAGTGCATGTTCAGCCACGTGATCAGTGCATGATAGCCACGTGATCAGTGCATGATCAGTTACGTGAGCAGTGTATGATCAGCCACGTGATCAGTGCATGGTCAGACACGTGAACAGTGTATGATCAGCCACGTGATCAGTGCATGATATCCAAGTGATCAGTGCATGATCATCACGTGATCAGTGTATGATCAGCCACGTGAACAGTGCATGCTCAGTCACGTGATCTGGGCCTGCTGAGCTGCGTGATTACTGTCTGCTCATCTGCTTGACAATTGCCAGCTGAGCTGCACGATTCCTGCCTGTCATCTGCTTGACAATTGCCAGCTGTGCTGCGTAATTCCTGCCTGCTCAGCTGCTTGATTATTGCCAGCTGAGCAGCATGATTCCTCACACCTGAGTTCCATGATTATTGCCTGCTGACTGTTTGATTCGTGCCTACTCAGCTCTTTGTTTATTGCCTCCAGAGGCACATGATCAGTGTATGATAGCAAACATGATCAGCGCATGATCAGTCACATGATCAGCGCCATTAAGTCACGTGATCACTACATGATAGTCATGTGATCAGTCCATGCTCAGTCACGGTATCAGTGCATGATCAGCCACGTGATCAGTGCATGATCTGTCACAAGATTAGTGTATGATCATCCACGTGATCAGTGCATGGGCAGTCATGTGATCAGTGCATGATATAGACGTGATCAGTGCATGATCAGTCTCGTGATCAGTGCATGATAGCCACGTGATCAGTGCATGATCAGTCACCTGATGGGTGTATGATCATTCACGTGACCTGTACATGGTAGCTACATGATCATTGCATGATCAGCCACGTGAGTAGTGCATGATAGCCACGTGATCACTGCATGATCAGTCACGTGATCAGTGCATGATCAGTCATGTGACCAGTACATGGTAGCTGCGTGATCATGGCATGATCAGCCACGTGAGCAGTGCATGATAGCCACGTGATCAGTGCATGATCAGACACGTGATCAGTGCATGATCAGTCACGTGATCAGTGCATGATCAGCCACGTGATCAGTGCATGACCAGGCACGTGATCAGTGTATGATCAGCCACGTGATCAGTGCATGATAGCCACGTGATCAGTGCATGATCAGTCACGTGATCAGTGTATGATCAGCCACGTGATCAGTGCATGATCAGCCACGTGATCAGTGCATGATCAATTACGTGATCAGTGCATGATCAGTCACGTGACCAGTACATGGTAGCTACGTGATCATTGCATGATCAGCCACGTGATCAGTGCATGATAGCCACGTGATCAGTGCATGATCAGTCACGTGATCGTGTGTGATCAGCCACGTGATCAGTGCATGATATCCACGTGATCAGTGCATGATCAGCCACGTGATCAGTGCATGAGAGCCACGTGATCAGTGCATGATCAGTCACGTGATCATGTGTGATCAGCCACGTGATCAGTGCATGATCAGCCACGTGATCAGTGCATGATCAATTACGTGATCAGTGCATGATCAGTCACGTGACCAGTACATGGTTGCTAGTGATCGTGCATGATCAGCCACGTGATCAGTGCATGATAGCCACGTGATCAGTGCATGATATGTCACGTGACAGTGTGTGATCAGCCACGTGAACAGTGCATGTTCAGCCACGTGATCAGTGCATGATAGCCACGTGATCAGTGCATGATCAGTTACGTGAGCAGTGTATGATCAGCCACGTGATCAGTGCATGGTCAGACACGTGAACAGTGTATGATCAGCCACGTGATCAGTGCATGATATCCAAGTGATCAGTGCATGATCATCACGTGATCAGTGTATGATCAGCCACGTGAACAGTGCATGCTCAGTCACGTGATCTGGGCCTGCTGAGCTGCGTGATTACTGTCTGCTCATCTGCTTGACAATTGCCAGCTGAGCTGCACGATTCCTGCCTGCTCAGCTGCTTGATTATTGCCAGCTGAGCAGCATGATTCCTCACACCTGAGTTCCATGATTATTGCCTGCTGACTGTTTGATTCGTGCCTACTCAGCTCTTTGTTTATTGCCTCCAGAGGCACATGATCAGTGTATGATAGCAAACATGATCAGCGCATGATCAGTCACATGATCAGCGCCATTAAGTCACGTGATCACTACATGATAGTCATGTGATCAGTCCATGCTCAGTCACGGTATCAGTGCATGATCAGCCACGTGATCAGTGCATGATCTGTCACAAGATTAGTGTATGATCATCCACGTGATCAGTGCATGGGCAGTCATGTGATCAGTGCATGATATAGACGTGATCAGTGCATGATCAGTCTCGTGATCAGTGCATGATAGCCACGTGATCAGTGCATGATCAGTCACCTGATGGGTGTATGATCATTCACGTGACCTGTACATGGTAGCTACATGATCATTGCATGATCAGCCACGTGAGTAGTGCATGATAGCCACGTGATCAGTGCATGATCAGTCACGTGATCAGTGCATGATCAGTCATGTGACCAGTACATGGTAGCTGCGTGATCATGCATGATCAGCCACGTGATCAGTGCATGATAGCCACGTGATCAGTGCATGATCAGTCACGTGATCAGTGCATGATCAGTCACGTGATCAGTGCATGATCAGCCACGTGATCAGTGCATGATCAGCCACATGATCAGTGCATGATCAATTACGTGATCAGTGCATGATCAGTCACGTGACCAGTACATGGTAGCTACGTGATCAGTGCATGATCAGCCACGTGATCAGTGCATGATAGCCACGTGATCAGTGCATGATAGCCACGTGATCAGTGCATGATCAGTCATGTGATACGTGTGTGATCAGCCACGTGATCAGTGCATGATATCCACGTGATCAGTGCATGACAGCCACGTGATCAGTGCATGAGAGCCACGTGATCAGTGCATGATCAGTCACGTGATACATGTGTGATCAGCCACGTGATCAGTGCATGATGAGCCACGTGATCAGTGCAGGATCAATTACGTGATCAGTGCATGATCAGTCACGTGACCAGTACATGGTTGCTACGTGATCGTTGCATGATCAGCCACGTGAGCAGAGCATGATAGCCACGTGATCAGTGCATGATCAGTCACGTGATCAGTACATGATCAGTCACGTGAACAGTGCATGATCATTTACGTGATCTTTGCATGATCAGTCACGTGACCAGTATATGGTTGCTACGTGATCATTCCATGACGAGCCACGTGAGCAGTGCATGATAGCCACGTGATGTGTGCATGAGTTACGTGAGCAGAGTATGATCAGCCACGTGATCAGTGCATGAGTGCCACGTGATCAGTGCATGATATGTCACGTGACAGGTGTGTGATCAGCCACGTGAACAGTGCATGTTCAGCCACGTGATCAGTGCATGATAGCCACGTGATCAGTGCATGATCAGTTACGTGAGCAGTGTATGATCAGCCACGTGATCAGTGCATGGTCAGACACGTGAACAGTGTATGATCAGCCACGTGATCAGTGCATGATATCCAAGTGATCAGTGCATGATCATCACGTGATCAGTGTATGATCAGCCACGTGAACAGTGCATGCTCAGTCACGTGATCTGGGCCTGCTGAGCTGCGTGATTACTGTCTGCTCATCTGCTTGACAATTGCCAGCTGAGCTGCACGATTCCTGCCTGTCATCTGCTTGACAATTGCCAGCTGTGCTGCGTAATTCCTGCCTGCTCAGCTGCTTGATTATTGCCAGCTGAGCAGCATGATTCCTCACACCTGAGTTCCATGATTATTGCCTGCTGACTGTTTGATTCGTGCCTACTCAGCTCTTTGTTTATTGCCTCCAGAGGCACATGATCAGTGTATGATAGCAAACATGATCAGCGCATGATCAGTCACATGATCAGCGCCATTAAGTCACGTGATCACTACATGATAGTCATGTGATCAGTCCATGCTCAGTCACGGTATCAGTGCATGATCAGCCACGTGATCAGTGCATGATCTGTCACAAGATTAGTGTATGATCATCCACGTGATCAGTGCATGGGCAGTCATGTGATCAGTGCATGATATAGACGTGATCAGTGCATGATCAGTCTCGTGATCAGTGCATGATAGCCACGTGATCAGTGCATGATCAGTCACCTGATGGGTGTATGATCATTCACGTGACCTGTACATGGTAGCTACATGATCATTGCATGATCAGCCACGTGAGTAGTGCATGATAGCCACGTGATCACTGCATGATCAGTCACGTGATCAGTGCATGATCAGTCATGTGACCAGTACATGGTAGCTCGTGATCATGGCATGATCAGCCACGTGAGCAGTGCATGATAGCCACGTGATCAGTGCATGATCAGTCACGTGATCAGTGCATGATCAGTCACGTGATCAGTGCATGATCAGCCACGTGATCAGTGCATGATCAGTCACGTGATCAGTGCATGATCAGCCACGTGATCAGTGCATGATCAGCACGTGATCAGTGCATGATCAGCCACGTGATCAGTGCATGATCAGCCACGTGATCAGTGCATGATCAGCCACGTGATCAGTGCATGATCAGCCACATGATCAGTGCATGATCAATTACGTGATCAGTGCATGATCAGTCACGTGACCAGTACATGGTAGCTACGTGATCATTGCATGATCAGCCACGTGATCAGTGCATGATAGCCACGTGATCAGTGCATGATAGCCACGTGATCAGTGCATGATCAGTCATGTGATACGTGTGTGATCAGCCACGTGATCAGTGCATGATATCCACGTGATCAGTGCATGACAGCCACGTGATCAGTGCATGAGAGCCACGTGATCAGTGCATGATCAGTCACGTGATACATGTGTGATCAGCCACGTGATCAGTGCATGATGAGCCACGTGATCAGTGCAGGATCAATTACGTGATCAGTGCATGATCAGTCACGTGACCAGTACATGGTTGCTACGTGATCGTGCATGATCAGCCACGTGAGCAGTGCATGATAGCCACGTGATCAGTGCATGATCAGTCACGTGATCAGTACATGATCAGTCACGTGAACAGTGCATGATCATTTACGTGATCTTTGCATGATCAGTCACGTGACCAGTATATGGTTGCTACGTGATCATTCCATGACGAGCCACGTGAGCAGTGCATGATAGCCACGTGATGTGTGCATGAGTTACGTGAGCAGAGTATGATCAGCCACGTGATCAGTGCATGAGTGCCACGTGATCAGTGCATGATATGTCACGTGACAGGTGTGTGATCAGCCACGTGAACAGTGCATGTTCAGCCACGTGATCAGTGCATGATAGCCACGTGATCAGTGCATGATCAGTTACGTGAGCAGTGTATGATCAGCCACGTGATCAGTGCATGGTCAGACACGTGAACAGTGTATGATCAGCCACGTGATCAGTGCATGATATCCAAGTGATCAGTGCATGATCATCACGTGATCAGTGTATGATCAGCCACGTGAACAGTGCATGCTCAGTCACGTGATCTGGGCCTGCTGAGCTGCGTGATTACTGTCTGCTCATCTGCTTGACAATTGCCAGCTGAGCTGCACGATTCCTGCCTGCTCAGCTGCTTGATTATTGCCAGCTGAGCAGCATGATTCCTCACACCTGAGTTCCATGATTATTGCCTGCTGACTGTTTGATTCGTGCCTACTCAGCTCTTTGTTTATTGCCTCCAGAGGCACATGATCAGTGTATGATAGCAAACATGATCAGCGCATGATCAGTCACATGATCAGCGCCATTAAGTCACGTGATCACTACATGATAGTCATGTGATCAGTCCATGCTCAGTCACGGTATCAGTGCATGATCAGCCACGTGATCAGTGCATGATCTGTCACAAGATTAGTGTATGATCATCCACGTGATCAGTGCATGGGCAGTCATGTGATCAGTGCATGATATAGACGTGATCAGTGCATGATCAGTCCGTGATCAGTGCATGATAGCCACGTGATCAGTGCATGATCAGCCACGTGATCAGTGCATGATCAGCCACGTGATCAGTGCATGATCAGTCACGTGATCATGTGTGATCAGCCACGTGATCAGTGCATGATGAGCCACGTGATCAGTGCATGATCAATTACGTGATCAGTGCATGATCAGTCACGTGACCAGTACATGGTTGCTACGTGATCGTTGCATGATCAGCCACGTGAGCAGTGCATGATAGCCACGTGATCAGTGCATGATCAGTCACGTGATCAGTGCATGATCAGTCACGTGATCAGTGCATGATCATTTACGTGATCAGTGCATGATCAGTCACGTGACCAGTATATGGTAGCTACGTGATCATTCCATGACAGCCACGTGAGCAGTGCATGATAGCCACGTGATGTGTGCATGAGTTACGTGAGCAGAGTATGATCAGCCACGTGATCAGTGCATGAGTGCCACGTGATCAGTGCATGATAGCCACGTGATCAGTGCATGATCAGTTACGTGAGCAGTGTATGATCAGCCACGTGATCAGTGCATGGTCAGACACGTGAACAGTGTATGATCAGCCACGTGATCAGTGCATGATATCCAAGTGATCAGTGCATGATCATCACGTGATCAGTGTATGATCAGCCACGTGAACAGTGCATGCTCAGTCACGTGATCTGGGCCTGCTGAGCTGCGTGATTACTGTCTGCTCATCTGCTTGACAATTGCCAGCTGAGCTGCACGATTCCTGCCTGTCATCTGCTTGACAATTGCCAGCTGTGCTGCGTAATTCCTGCCTGCTCAGCTGCTTGATTATTGCCAGCTGAGCAGCATGATTCCTCACACCTGAGTTCCATGATTATTGCCTGCTGACTGTTTGATTCGTGCCTACTCAGCTCTTTGTTTATTGCCTCCAGAGGCACATGATCAGTGTATGATAGCAAACATGATCAGCGCATGATCAGTCACATGATCAGCGCCATTAAGTCACGTGATCACTACATGATAGTCATGTGATCAGTCCATGCTCAGTCACGGTATCAGTGCATGATCAGCCACGTGATCAGTGCATGATCTGTCACAAGATTAGTGTATGATCATCCACGTGATCAGTGCATGGGCAGTCATGTGATCAGTGCATGATATAGACGTGATCAGTGCATGATCAGTCTCGTGATCAGTGCATGATAGCCACGTGATCAGTGCATGATCAGTCACCTGATGGGTGTATGATCATTCACGTGACCTGTACATGGTAGCTACATGATCATTGCATGATCAGCCACGTGAGTAGTGCATGATAGCCACGTGATCACTGCATGATCAGTCACGTGATCAGTGCATGATCAGTCATGTGACCAGTACATGGTAGCTGCGTGATCATGGCATGATCAGCCACGTGAGCAGTGCATGATAGCCACGTGATCAGTGCATGATCAGACACGTGATCAGTGCATGATCAGTCACGTGATCAGTGCATGATCAGCCACGTGATCAGTGCATGACCAGGCACGTGATCAGTGTATGTCCAGCCAAGTGATCAGTGCATGATAGCCACGTGATCAGTGCATGATCAGTCACGTGATCAGTGCATGATCAGTTATGTGATCAGTGCATGATCAGCCACGTGATCAGTGCATGATCAGCCACATGATCAGTGCATGATCAATTACGTGATCAGTGCATGATCAGTCACGTGACCAGTACATGATAGCTACGTGATCATTGCATGATCAGCCACGTGATCAGTGCATGATAGCCACGTGATCAGTGCATGATAGCCACGTGATCAGTGCATGATCAGTCATGTGATACGTGTGTGATCAGCCACGTGATCAGTGCATGATATCCACGTGATCAGTGCATGACAGCCACGTGATCAGTGCATGAGAGCCACGTGATCAGTGCATGATCAGTCACGTGATACATGTGTGATCAGCCACGTGATCAGTGCATGATGAGCCACGTGATCAGTGCATGATCAATTACGTGATCAGTGCATGATCAGTCACGTGACCAGTACATGGTTGCTACGTGATCGTGCATGATCAGCCACGTGAGCAGTGCATGATAGCCACGTGATCAGTGCATGATCAGTCACGTGATCAGTGCATGATCAGTCACGTGAACAGTGCATGATCATTTACGTGATCAGTGCATGATCAGTCACGTGACCAGTATATGGTTGCTACGTGATCATTCCATGACGAGCCACGTGAGCAGTGCATGATAGCCACGTGATGTGTGCATGAGTTACGTGAGCAGAGTATGATCAGCCACGTGATCAGTGCATGAGTGCCACGTGATCAGTGCATGATATGTCACGTGACAGGTGTGTGATCAGCCACGTGAACAGTGCATGTTCAGCCACGTGATCAGTGCATGATAGCCACGTGATCAGTGCATGATCAGTTACGTGAGCAGTGTATGATCAGCCACGTGATCAGTGCATGGTCAGACACGTGAACAGTGTATGATCAGCCACGTGATCAGTGCATGATATCCAAGTGATCAGTGCATGATCATCACGTGATCAGTGTATGATCAGCCACGTGAACAGTGCATGCTCAGTCACGTGATCAGGGCCTGCTGAGCTGCGTGATTACTGTCTGCTCATCTGCTTGACAATTGCCAGCTGAGCTGCACGATTCCTGCCTGTCATCTGCTTGACAATTGCCAGCTGTGCTGCGTAATTCCTGCCTGCTCAGCTGCTTGATTATTGCCAGCTGAGCAGCATGATTCCTCACACCTGAGTTCCATGATTATTGCCTGCTGACTGTTTGATTCGTGCCTACTCAGCTCTTTGTTTATTGCCTCCAGAGGCACATGATCAGTGTATGATAGCAAACATGATCAGCGCATGATCAGTCACATGATCAGCGCCATTAAGTCACGTGATCACTACATGATAGTCATGTGATCAGTCCATGCTCAGTCACGGTATCAGTGCATGATCAGCCACGTGATCAGTGCATGATCTGTCACATGATTAGTGTATGATCATCCACGTGATCAGTGCATGGGCAGTCATGTGATCAGTGCATGATATAGACGTGATCAGTGCATGATCAGTCACGTGATCAGTGCATGATAGCCACGTGATCAGTGCATGATCAATCACGTGATCAGTGCATGATCAGTCACGTGACCAGTACATGGTAGCTACGTGATCATTGCATGATCAGCCACGTGAGCAGTGCATGATAGCCACGTGATCAGTGCATGATCAGTCACGTGATCAGTGCATGATCAGTCACGTGAACAGTGCATGATCATTTACGTGATCAGTGCATGATCAGTCACGTGACCAGTATATGGTAGCTACGTGATCATTCCATGATCAGCCACGTGATCAGTGCATGATAGCCACGTGATGTGTGCATGAGTTACGTGATCAGTGTATGATCAGCCACGTGATCAGTGCATGAGTGCCACGTGATCAGTGCATGATATGTCACGTGACAGTGTGTGATCAGCCACGTGATCAGTGCATGATCAGCCACGTGATCAGTGCATGATAGCCACGTGATCAGTGCATGATCAGTTACGTGAGCAGTGTATGATCAGCCACGTGATCAGTGCATGGTCAGACACGTGAACAGTGTATGATCAGCCACGTGATCAGTGCATGATATCCACGTGATCAGTGCATGATCATCACGTGATCAGTGTATGATCAGCCACGTGAACAGTGCATGCTCAGTCACGTGATCTGGGCCTGCTGAGCTGCGTGATTACTGTCTGCTCATCTGCTTGACAATTGCCAGCTGAGCTGCACGATTCCTGCCTGCTCAGCTGCTTGATTATTGCCAGCTGAGCAGCATGATTCCTCACACCTGAGTTCCATGATTATTGCCTGCTGACTGTTTGATTCGTGCCTACTCAGCTCTTTGTTTATTGCCTCCAGAGGCACATGATCAGTGTATGATAGCAAACATGATCAGTGCATGATCAGTCACATGATCAGCGCCATTAAGTCACGTGATCACTACATGATAGTCATGTGATCAGTCCATGCTCAGTCACGGTATCAGTGCATGATCAGCCACGTGATCAGTGCATGATCTGTCACATGATTAGTGTATGATCATCCACGTGATCAGTGCATGGGCAGTCATGTGATCAGTGCATGATATAGACGTGATCAGTGCATGATCAGTCAGTGATCAGTGCATGATAGCCACGTGATCAGTGCATGATCAGCCACGTGATCAGTGCATGATAGCCACGTGATCAGTGCATGATCAGTCACGTGATCATGTGTGATCAGCCACGTGATCAGTGCATGATGAGCCACGTGATCAGTGCATGATCATCACGTGATCAGTGCATGATCAGTCACGTGACCAGTACATGGTAGCTACGTGATCGTGCATGATCAGCCACGTGAGCAGTGCATGATAGCCACGTGATCAGTGCATGATCAGTCACGTGATCAGTGCATGATCAGTCACGTGATCAGTGCATGATCATTTACGTGATCAGTGCATGATCAGTCACGTGACCAGTATATGGTTGCTACGTGATCATTCCATGACGAGCCACGTGATCAGTGCATGATAGCCACGTGATCAGTGCATGAGTTACGTGATCAGTGTATGATCAGCCACGTGATCAGTGCATGAGTGCCACGTGATCAGTGCATGATAGCCACGTGATCAGTGCATGATCAGTTACGTGAGCAGTGCATGATCAGCCACGTGATCAGTGCATGGTCAGACACGTGATCAGTGTATGATCAGCCACGTGATCAGTGCATGATATCCACGTGATCAGTGCATGATCATCACGTGATCAGTGTATGATCAGCCACGTGAACAGTGCATGCTCAGTCACGTGATCTGGGCCTGCTGAGCTGCGTGATTACTGTCTGCTCATCTGCTTGACAATTGCCAGCTGAGCTGCACGATTCCTGCCTGTCATCTGCTTGACAATTGCCAGCTGTGCTGCGTAATTCCTGCCTGCTCAGCTGCTTGATTATTGCCAGCTGAGCAGCATGATTCCTCACACCTGAGTTCCATGATTATTGCCTGCTGACTGTTTGATTCGTGCCTACTCAGCTCTTTGTTTATTGCCTCCAGAGGCACATGATCAGTGTATGATAGCAAACATGATCAGCGCATGATCAGTCACATGATCAGCGCCATTAAGTCACGTGATCACTACATGATAGTCATGTGATCAGTCCATGCTCAGTCACGGTATCAGTGCATGATCAGCCACGTGATCAGTGCATGATCTGTCACAAGATTAGTGTATGATCATCCACGTGATCAGTGCATGGGCAGTCATGTGATCAGTGCATGATATAGACGTGAACAGTGCATGATCAGTCTCGTGATCAGTGCATGATAGCCACGTGATCAGTGCATGATCAGTCACCTGATGGGTGTATGATCATTCACGTGACCTGTACATGGTAGCTACATGATCATTGCATGATCAGCCACGTGAGTAGTTCATGATAGCCACGTGATCAGTGCATGATCAGTCACGTGATCAGTGCATGATCAGTCATGTGACCAGTACATGGTAGCTGCGTGATCATGGCATGATCAGCCACGTGAGCAGTGCATGATAGCCACGTGATCAGTGCATGATCAGACACGAGATCAGTGCATGATCAGTCACGTGATCAGTGCATGATCAGCCACGTGATCAGTGCATGACCAGGCACGTGATCAGTGTATGTCAGCCAAGTGATCAGTGCATGATAGCCACGTGATCAGTGCATGATCAGTCACGTGATCAGTGCATGATCAGTTATGTGATCAGTGTATGATCAGCCACGTGATCAGTGCATGATCAGCCACATGATCAGTGCATGATCAATTACGTGATCAGTGCATGATCAGTCACGTGACCAGTACATGGTAGCTACGTGATCATTGCATGATCAGCCACGTGATCAGTGCATGATAGCCACGTGATCAGTGCATGATAGCCACGTGATCAGTGCATGATCAGTCATGTGATACGTGTGTGATCAGCCACGTGATCAGTGCATGATATCCACGTGATCAGTGCATGACAGCCACGTGATCAGTGCATGAGAGCCACGTGATCAGTGCATGATCAGTCACGTGATACATGTGTGATCAGCCACGTGATCAGTGCATGATGAGCCACGTGATCAGTGCAGGATCAATTACGTGATCAGTGCATGATCAGTCACGTGACCAGTACATGGTTGCTACGTGATCGTTGCATGATCAGCCACGTGAGCAGAGCATGATAGCCACGTGATCAGTGCATGATCAGTCACGTGATCAGTACATGATCAGTCACGTGAACAGTGCATGATCATTTACGTGATCTTTGCATGATCAGTCACGTGACCAGTATATGGTTGCTACGTGATCATTCCATGACGAGCCACGTGAGCAGTGCATGATAGCCACGTGATGTGTGCATGAGTTACGTGAGCAGAGTATGATCAGCCACGTGATCAGTGCATGAGTGCCACGTGATCAGTGCATGATATGTCACGTGACAGGTGTGTGATCAGCCACGTGAACAGTGCATGTTCAGCCACGTGATCAGTGCATGATAGCCACGTGATCAGTGCATGATCAGTTACGTGAGCAGTGTATGATCAGCCACGTGATCAGTGCATGGTCAGACACGTGAACAGTGTATGATCAGCCACGTGATCAGTGCATGATATCCAAGTGATCAGTGCATGATCATCACGTGATCAGTGTATGATCAGCCACGTGAACAGTGCATGCTCAGTCACGTGATCTGGGCCTGCTGAGCTGCGTGATTACTGTCTGCTCATCTGCTTGACAATTGCCAGCTGAGCTGCACGATTCCTGCCTGTCATCTGCTTGACAATTGCCAGCTGTGCTGCGTAATTCCTGCCTGCTCAGCTGCTTGATTATTGCCAGCTGAGCAGCATGATTCCTCACACCTGAGTTCCATGATTATTGCCTGCTGACTGTTTGATTCGTGCCTACTCAGCTCTTTGTTTATTGCCTCCAGAGGCACATGATCAGTGTATGATAGCAAACATGATCAGCGCATGATCAGTCACATGATCAGCGCCATTAAGTCACGTGATCACTACATGATAGTCATGTGATCAGTCCATGCTCAGTCACGGTATCAGTGCATGATCAGCCACGTGATCAGTGCATGATCTGTCACAAGATTAGTGTATGATCATCCACGTGATCAGTGCATGGGCAGTCATGTGATCAGTGCATGATATAGACGTGATCAGTGCATGATCAGTCTCGTGATCAGTGCATGATAGCCACGTGATCAGTGCATGATCAGTCACCTGATGGGTGTATGATCATTCACGTGACCTGTACATGGTAGCTACATGATCATTGCATGATCAGCCACGTGAGTAGTGCATGATAGCCACGTGATCACTGCATGATCAGTCACGTGATCAGTGCATGATCAGTCATGTGACCAGTACATGGTAGCTGCGTGATCATGGCATGATCAGCCACGTGAGCAGTGCATGATAGCCACGTGATCAGTGCATGATCAGACACGTGATCAGTGCATGATCAGTCACGTGATCAGTGCATGATCAGCCACGTGATCAGTGCATGACCAGGCACGTGATCAGTGCATGTCAGCCACGTGATCAGTGCATGATAGCCACGTGATCAGTGCATGATCAGTCACGTGATCAGTGTATGATCAGCCACGTGATCAGTGCATGATCAGCCACGTGATCAGTGCATGATCAATTACGTGATCAGTGCATGATCAGTCACGTGACCAGTACATGGTAGCTACGTGATCATTGCATGATCAGCCACGTGATCAGTGCATGATAGCCACGTGATCAGTGCATGATCAGTCACGTGATCGTGTGTGATCAGCCACGTGATCAGTGCATGATATCCACGTGATCAGTGCATGATCAGCCACGTGATCAGTGCATGAGAGCCACGTGATCAGTGCATGATCAGTCACGTGATCATGTGTGATCAGCCACGTGATCAGTGCATGATGAGCCACGTGATCAGTGCATGATCAATTACGTGATCAGTGCATGATCAGTCACGTGACCAGTGCATGGTTGCTACGTGATCAGTGCATGATCAGCCACGTGATCAGTGCATGATAGCCACGTGATCAGTGCATGATATGTCACGTGACAGTGTGTGATCAGCCACGTGAACAGTGCATGTTCAGCCACGTGATCAGTGCATGATAGCCACGTGATCAGTGCATGATCAGTTACGTGAGCAGTGTATGATCAGCCACGTGATCAGTGCATGGTCAGACACGTGAACAGTGTATGATCAGCCACGTGATCAGTGCATGATATCCAAGTGATCAGTGCATGATCATCACGTGATCAGTGTATGATCAGCCACGTGAACAGTGCATGCTCAGTCACGTGATCTGGGCCTGCTGAGCTGCGTGATTACTGTCTGCTCATCTGCTTGACAATTGCCAGCTGAGCTGCACGATTCCTGCCTGCTCAGCTGCTTGATTATTGCCAGCTGAGCAGCATGATTCCTCACACCTGAGTTCCATGATTATTGCCTGCTGACTGTTTGATTCGTGCCTACTCAGCTCTTTGTTTATTGCCTCCAGAGGCACATGATCAGTGTATGATAGCAAACATGATCAGCGCATGATCAGTCACATGATCAGCGCCATTAAGTCACGTGATCACTACATGATAGTCATGTGATCAGTCCATGCTCAGTCACGGTATCAGTGCATGATCAGCCACGTGATCAGTGCATGATCTGTCACATGATTAGTGTATGATCATCCACGTGATCAGTGCATGGGCAGTCATGTGATCAGTGCATGATATAGACGTGATCAGTGCATGATCAGTCTCGTGATCAGTGCATGATAGCCACGTGATCAGTGCATGATCAGTCACCTGATGGGTGTATGATCATTCACGTGACCTGTACATGGTAGCTACATGATCATTGCATGATCAGCCACGTGAGTAGTGCATGATAGCCACGTGATCACTGCATGATCAGTCACGTGATCAGTGCATGATCAGTCATGTGACCAGTACATGGTAGCTGCGTGATCATGCATGATCAGCCACGTGAGCAGTGCATGATAGCCACGTGATCAGTGCATGATCAGTCACGTGATCAGTGCATGATCAGTCACGTGATCAGTGCATGATCAGCCACGTGATCAGTGCATGATCAGCCACGTGATCAGTGCATGATCAATTACGTGATCAGTGCATGATCAGTCACGTGACCAGTACATGGTAGCTACGTGATCATTGCATGATCAGCCACGTGATCAGTGCATGATAGCCACGTGATCAGTGCATGATAGCCACGTGATCAGTGCATGATCAGTCATGTGATACGTGTGTGATCAGCCACGTGATCAGTGCATGATATCCACGTGATCAGTGCATGACAGCCACGTGATCAGTGCATGAGAGCCACGTGATCAGTGCATGATCAGTCACGTGATACATGTGTGATCAGCCACGTGATCAGTGCATGATGAGCCACGTGATCAGTGCAGGATCAATTACGTGATCAGTGCATGATCAGTCACGTGACCAGTACATGGTTGCTACGTGATCGTTGCATGATCAGCCACGTGAGCAGAGCATGATAGCCACGTGATCAGTGCATGATCAGTCACGTGATCAGTACATGATCAGTCACGTGAACAGTGCATGATCATTTACGTGATCAGTGCATGATCAGTCACGTGACCAGTATATGGTTGCTACGTGATCATTCCATGACGAGCCACGTGAGCAGTGCATGATAGCCACGTGATGTGTGCATGAGTTACGTGAGCAGAGTATGATCAGCCACGTGATCAGTGCATGAGTGCCACGTGATCAGTGCATGATATGTCACGTGACAGGTGTGTGATCAGCCACGTGAACAGTGCATGTTCAGCCACGTGATCAGTGCATGATAGCCACGTGATCAGTGCATGATCAGTTACGTGAGCAGTGTATGATCAGCCACGTGATCAGTGCATGGTCAGACACGTGAACAGTGTATGATCAGCCACGTGATCAGTGCATGATATCCAAGTGATCAGTGCATGATCATCACGTGATCAGTGTATGATCAGCCACGTGAACAGTGCATGCTCAGTCACGTGATCTGGGCCTGCTGAGCTGCGTGATTACTGTCTGCTCATCTGCTTGACAATTGCCAGCTGAGCTGCACGATTCCTGCCTGTCATCTGCTTGACAATTGCCAGCTGTGCTGCGTAATTCCTGCCTGCTCAGCTGCTTGATTATTGCCAGCTGAGCAGCATGATTCCTCACACCTGAGTTCCATGATTATTGCCTGCTGACTGTTTGATTCGTGCCTACTCAGCTCTTTGTTTATTGCCTCCAGAGGCACATGATCAGTGTATGATAGCAAACATGATCAGCGCATGATCAGTCACATGATCAGCGCCATTAAGTCACGTGATCACTACATGATAGTCATGTGATCAGTCCATGCTCAGTCACGTGATCAGTGCATGATCAGCCACGTGATCAGTGCATGATCTGTCACAAGATTAGTGTATGATCATCCACGTGATCAGTGCATGGGCAGTCATGTGATCAGTGCATGATATAGACGTGAACAGTGCATGATCAGTCTCGTGATCAGTGCATGATAGCCACGTGATCAGTGCATGATCAGCCACGTGATCAGTGCATGATCAGCCACGTGATCAGTGCATGATCAGTCACGTGATCATGTGTGATCAGCCACGTGATCAGTGCATGATGAGCCACGTGATCAGTGCATGATCAATTACGTGATCAGTGCATGATCAGTCACGTGACCAGTACATGGTAGCTACGTGATCGTTGCATGATCAGCCACGTGAGCAGTGCATGATAGCCACGTGATCAGTGCATGATCAGTCACGTGATCAGTGCATGATCAGTCACGTGATCAGTGCATGATCATTTACGTGATCAGTGCATGATCAGTCACGTGACCAGTATATGGTAGCCACGTGATCATTGCATGACGAGCCACGTGATCAGTGCATGATAGCCACGTGATGTGCATGAGTTACGTGATCAGTGTATGATCAGCCACGTGATCAGTGCATGAGTGCCACGTGATCAGTGCATGATAGCCACGTGATCAGTGCATGATCAGTTACGTGAGCAGTGTATGATCAGCCACGTGATCAGTGCATGGTCAGACACGTGAACAGTGTATGATCAGCCACGTGATCAGTGCATGATATCCAAGTGATCAGTGCATGATCATCACGTGATCAGTGTATGATCAGCCACGTGAACAGTGCATGCTCAGTCACGTGATCTGGGCCTGCTGAGCTGCGTGATTACTGTCTGCTCATCTGCTTGACAATTGCCAGCTGAGCTGCACGATTCCTGCCTGTCATCTGCTTGACAATTGCCAGCTGTGCTGCGTAATTCCTGCCTGCTCAGCTGCTTGATTATTGCCAGCTGAGCAGCATGATTCCTCACACCTGAGTTCCATGATTATTGCCTGCTGACTGTTTGATTCGTGCCTACTCAGCTCTTTGTTTATTGCCTCCAGAGGCACATGATCAGTGTATGATAGCAAACATGATCAGCGCATGATCAGTCACATGATCAGCGCCATTAAGTCACGTGATCACTACATGATAGTCATGTGATCAGTCCATGCTCAGTCACGGTATCAGTGCATGATCAGCCACGTGATCAGTGCATGATCTGTCACATGATTAGTGTATGATCATCCACGTGATCAGTGCATGGGCAGTCATGTGATCAGTGCATGATATAGACGTGATCAGTGCATGATCAGTCTCGTGATCAGTGCATGATAGCCACGTGATCAGTGCATGATCAGTCACCTGATGGGTGTATGATCATTCACGTGACCTGTACATGGTAGCTACATGATCATTGCATGATCAGCCACGTGAGTAGTGCATGATAGCCACGTGATCAGTGCATGATCAGTCACGTGATCAGTGCATGATCAGTCATGTGACCAGTACATGGTAGCTGCGTGATCATGCATGATCAGCCACGTGAGCAGTGCATGATAGCCACGTGATCAGTGCATGATCAGTCACGTGATCAGTGCATGATCAGTCACGTGATCAGTGCATGATCAGCCACGTGATCAGTGCATGATCAGGCACGTGATCAGTGCATGATCAGCCACGTGATCAGTGCATGATAGCCACGTGATCAGTGCATGATCAGTCACGTGATCAGTGCATGATCAGTCACGTGATCAGTGCATGATCAGTCACGTGATCAGTACATGATAGCTACGTGATCAGTGCATGATCAGCCACGTGATCAGTGCATGATAGCCACGTGATCAGTGCATGATCAGTCACGTGATCAGTGCATGATCAGTCACGTGATCAGTGCATGGTAGCTGCGTGATCATGCATGATCAGCCACGTGATCAGTGCATGATAGCCACGTGATCAGTGCATGATCAGCCACGTGATCAGTGCATGATCAGTCACGTGATCAGTGCATGATCAGCCACGTGATCAGTGCATGATCAGTCACGTGATCAGTGCATGATCAGCCACGTGATCAGTGCATGATAGCCACGTGATCAGTGCATGATCAGTCACGTGATCAGTGCATGATCAGTCACGTGATCAGTGCATGATCAGCCACGTGATCAGTGCATGATCAGCCACGTGATCAGTGCATGATCAATTACGTGATCAGTGCATGATCAGTCACGTGACCAGTACATGGTAGCTACGTGATCATTGCATGATCAGCCACGTGATCAGTGCATGATAGCCACGTGATCAGTGCATGATAGCCACGTGATCAGTGCATGATCAGTCATGTGATAGTGCATGATCAGCCACGTGATCAGTGCATGATAGCCACGTGATCAGTGCATGATCAGCCACGTGATCAGTGCATGATCAGCCACGTGATCAGTGCATGATCAGTCACGTGATCATGCATGATCAGCCACGTGATCAGTGCATGATCAGCCACGTGATCAGTGCATGATCAATCACGTGATCAGTGCATGATCAGTCACGTGACCAGTACATGGTAGCTACGTGATCAGTGCATGATCAGCCACGTGATCAGTGCATGATAGCCACGTGATCAGTGCATGATCAGTCACGTGATCAGTGCATGATCAGTCACGTGATCAGTGCATGATCAGCCACGTGATCAGTGCATGATCAGCCACGTGATCAGTGCATGATCAGTCACGTGATCAGTGCATGATCAGTCACGTGATCAGTGCATGATAGCCACGTGATCAGTGCATGATCAGCCACGTGATCAGTGCATGATAGCCACGTGATCAGTGCATGATCAGTCACGTGATAGTGTGTGATCAGCCACGTGATCAGTGCATGATAGCCACGTGATCAGTGCATGATCAGCCACGTGATCAGTGCATGATAGCCACGTGATCAGTGCATGATCAGTCACGTGATCAGTGTGATCAGCCACGTGATCAGTGCATGATCAGCCACGTGATCAGTGCATGATCAATTACGTGATCAGTGCATGATCAGTCACGTGACCAGTACATGGTTGCTACGTGATCATTGCATGATCAGCCACGTGAGCAGTGCATGATAGCCACGTGATGTGTGCATGAGTTACGTGAGCAGAGTATGATCAGCCACGTGATCAGTGCATGAGTGCCACGTGATCAGTGCATGATATGTCACGTGACAGGTGTGTGATCAGCCACGTGAACAGTGCATGTTCAGCCACGTGATCAGTGCATGATAGCCACGTGATCAGTGCATGATCAGTTACGTGAGCAGTGTATGATCAGCCACGTGATCAGTGCATGGTCAGACACGTGAACAGTGTATGATCAGCCACGTGATCAGTGCATGATATCCAAGTGATCAGTGCATGATCATCACGTGATCAGTGTATGATCAGCCACGTGAACAGTGCATGCTCAGTCACGTGATCTGGGCCTGCTGAGCTGCGTGATTACTGTCTGCTCATCTGCTTGACAATTGCCAGCTGAGCTGCACGATTCCTGCCTGTCATCTGCTTGACAATTGCCAGCTGTGCTGCGTAATTCCTGCCTGCTCAGCTGCTTGATTATTGCCAGCTGAGCAGCATGATTCCTCACACCTGAGTTCCATGATTATTGCCTGCTGACTGTTTGATTCGTGCCTACTCAGCTCTTTGTTTATTGCCTCCAGAGGCACATGATCAGTGTATGATAGCAAACATGATCAGCGCATGATCAGTCACATGATCAGCGCCATTAAGTCACGTGATCACTACATGATAGTCATGTGATCAGTCCATGCTCAGTCACGGTATCAGTGCATGATCAGCCACGTGATCAGTGCATGATCTGTCACATGATTAGTGTATGATCATCCACGTGATCAGTGCATGGGCAGTCATGTGATCAGTGCATGATATAGACGTGATCAGTGCATGATCAGTCTCGTGATCAGTGCATGATAGCCACGTGATCAGTGCATGATCAGTCACCTGATGGGTGTATGATCATTCACGTGACCTGTACATGGTAGCTACATGATCATTGCATGATCAGCCACGTGAGTAGTGCATGATAGCCACGTGATCACTGCATGATCAGTCACGTGATCAGTGCATGATCAGTCATGTGACCAGTACATGGTAGCTGCGTGATCATGCATGATCAGCCACGTGAGCAGTGCATGATAGCCACGTGATCAGTGCATGATCAGACACGTGATCAGTGCATGATCAGTCACGTGATCAGTGCATGATCAGCCACGTGATCAGTGCATGATCAGCCACGTGATCAGTGCATGTCAGCCACGTGATCAGTGCATGATAGCCACGTGATCAGTGCATGATCAGTCACGTGATCAGTGCATGATCAGCCACGTGATCAGTGCATGATCAGCCACGTGATCAGTGCATGATCAATTACGTGATCAGTGCATGATCAGTCACGTGACCAGTACATGGTAGCTACGTGATCAGTGCATGATCAGCCACGTGATCAGTGCATGATAGCCACGTGATCAGTGCATGATCAGCCACGTGATCAGTGCATGATCAGTCACGTGATCAGTGTGATCAGCCACGTGATCAGTGCATGATCAGCCACGTGATCAGTGCATGATCAATTACGTGATCAGTGCATGATCAGTCACGTGATCAGTGCATGATTGCTACGTGATCAGTGCATGATCAGCCACGTGATCAGTGCATGATAGCCACGTGATCAGTGCATGATATGTCACGTGACAGGTGTGTGATCAGCCACGTGAACAGTGCATGTTCAGCCACGTGATCAGTGCATGATAGCCACGTGATCAGTGCATGATCAGTTACGTGAGCAGTGTATGATCAGCCACGTGATCAGTGCATGGTCAGACACGTGAACAGTGTATGATCAGCCACGTGATCAGTGCATGATATCCAAGTGATCAGTGCATGATCATCACGTGATCAGTGTATGATCAGCCACGTGAACAGTGCATGCTCAGTCACGTGATCTGGGCCTGCTGAGCTGCGTGATTACTGTCTGCTCATCTGCTTGACAATTGCCAGCTGAGCTGCACGATTCCTGCCTGCTCAGCTGCTTGATTATTGCCAGCTGAGCAGCATGATTCCTCACACCTGAGTTCCATGATTATTGCCTGCTGACTGTTTGATTCGTGCCTACTCAGCTCTTTGTTTATTGCCTCCAGAGGCACATGATCAGTGTATGATAGCAAACATGATCAGCGCATGATCAGTCACATGATCAGCGCCATTAAGTCACGTGATCACTACATGATAGTCATGTGATCAGTCCATGCTCAGTCACGGTATCAGTGCATGATCAGCCACGTGATCAGTGCATGATCTGTCACATGATTAGTGTATGATCATCCACGTGATCAGTGCATGGGCAGTCATGTGATCAGTGCATGATATAGACGTGATCAGTGCATGATCAGTCTCGTGATCAGTGCATGATAGCCACGTGATCAGTGCATGATCAGTCACCTGATGGGTGTATGATCATTCACGTGACCTGTACATGGTAGCTACATGATCATTGCATGATCAGCCACGTGAGTAGTGCATGATAGCCACGTGATCACTGCATGATCAGTCACGTGATCAGTGCATGATCAGTCATGTGACCAGTACATGGTAGCTGCGTGATCATGGCATGATCAGCCACGTGAGCAGTGCATGATAGCCACGTGATCAGTGCATGATCAGTCACGTGATCAGTGCATGATCAGTCACGTGATCAGTGCATGATCAGCCACGTGATCAGTGCATGATCAGCCACGTGATCAGTGCATGATCAATTACGTGATCAGTGCATGATCAGTCACGTGATCAGTGCATGATAGCTACGTGATCATTGCATGATCAGCCACGTGATCAGTGCATGATAGCCACGTGATCAGTGCATGATAGCCACGTGATCAGTGCATGATCAGTCATGTGATACGTGTGTGATCAGCCACGTGATCAGTGCATGATATCCACGTGATCAGTGCATGACAGCCACGTGATCAGTGCATGAGAGCCACGTGATCAGTGCATGATCAGTCACGTGATACATGTGTGATCAGCCACGTGATCAGTGCATGATGAGCCACGTGATCAGTGCATGATCAATTACGTGATCAGTGCATGATCAGTCACGTGACCAGTACATGGTTGCTACGTGATCGTTGCATGATCAGCCACGTGAGCAGAGCATGATAGCCACGTGATCAGTGCATGATCAGTCACGTGATCAGTACATGATCAGTCACGTGAACAGTGCATGATCATTTACGTGATCTTTGCATGATCAGTCACGTGACCAGTATATGGTTGCTACGTGATCATTCCATGACGAGCCACGTGAGCAGTGCATGATAGCCACGTGATGTGTGCATGAGTTACGTGAGCAGAGTATGATCAGCCACGTGATCAGTGCATGAGTGCCACGTGATCAGTGCATGATATGTCACGTGACAGGTGTGTGATCAGCCACGTGAACAGTGCATGTTCAGCCACGTGATCAGTGCATGATAGCCACGTGATCAGTGCATGATCAGTTACGTGAGCAGTGTATGATCAGCCACGTGATCAGTGCATGGTCAGACACGTGAACAGTGTATGATCAGCCACGTGATCAGTGCATGATATCCAAGTGATCAGTGCATGATCATCACGTGATCAGTGTATGATCAGCCACGTGAACAGTGCATGCTCAGTCACGTGATCTGGGCCTGCTGAGCTGCGTGATTACTGTCTGCTCATCTGCTTGACAATTGCCAGCTGAGCTGCACGATTCCTGCCTGTCATCTGCTTGACAATTGCCAGCTGTGCTGCGTAATTCCTGCCTGCTCAGCTGCTTGATTATTGCCAGCTGAGCAGCATGATTCCTCACACCTGAGTTCCATGATTATTGCCTGCTGACTGTTTGATTCGTGCCTACTCAGCTCTTTGTTTATTGCCTCCAGAGGCACATGATCAGTGTATGATAGCAAACATGATCAGCGCATGATCAGTCACATGATCAGCGCCATTAAGTCACGTGATCACTACATGATAGTCATGTGATCAGTCCATGCTCAGTCACGGTATCAGTGCATGATCAGCCACGTGATCAGTGCATGATCTGTCACAAGATTAGTGTATGATCATCCACGTGATCAGTGCATGGGCAGTCATGTGATCAGTGCATGATATAGACGTGATCAGTGCATGATCAGTCACGTGATCAGTGCATGATAGCCACGTGATCAGTGCATGATCAGCCACGTGATCAGTGCATGAGCAGCCACGGGATCAGTGCATGATCAGTCACGTGATCATGTGTGATCAGCCACGTGATCAGTGCATGATGAGCCACGTGATCAGTGCATGATCAATTACGTGATCAGTGCATGATCAGTCACGTGACCAGTACATGGTTGCTACGTGATCATTGCATGATCAGCCACGTGAGCAGTGCATGATAGCCACGTGATCAGTGCATGATCAGTCACGTGATCAGTGCATGATCAGTCACGTGATCAGTGCATGATCATTTACGTGATCAGTGCATGATCAGTCACGTGACCAGTATATGGTAGCTACGTGATCATTGCATGACAGCCACGTGATCAGTGCATGATAGCCACGTGATGTGTGCATGAGTTACGTGATCAGTGTATGATCAGCCACGTGATCAGTGCATGAGTGCCACGTGATCAGTGCATGATCAGCCACGTGATCAGTGCATGATCAGTTACGTGAGCAGTGTATGATCAGCCACGTGATCAGTGCATGGTCAGACACGTGAACAGTGTATGATCAGCCACGTGATCAGTGCATGATATCCACGTGATCAGTGCATGATCATCACGTGATCAGTGTATGATCAGCCACGTGAACAGTGCATGCTCAGTCACGTGATCTGGGCCTGCTGAGCTGCGTGATTACTGTCTGCTCATCTGCTTGACAATTGCCAGCTGAGCTGCACGATTCCTGCCTGTCATCTGCTTGACAATTGCCAGCTGTGCTGCGTAATTCCTGCCTGCTCAGCTGCTTGATTATTGCCAGCTGAGCAGCATGATTCCTCACACCTGAGTTCCATGATTATTGCCTGCTGACTGTTTGATTCGTGCCTACTCAGCTCTTTGTTTATTGCCTCCAGAGGCACATGATCAGTGTATGATAGCAAACATGATCAGCGCATGATCAGTCACATGATCAGCGCCATTAAGTCACGTGATCACTACATGATAGTCATGTGATCAGTCCATGCTCAGTCACGGATCAGTGCATGATCAGCCACGTGATCAGTGCATGATCTGTCACATGATTAGTGTATGATCATCCACGTGATCAGTGCACGGGCCGTCATGTGATCAGTGCATGATATAGACGTGATCAGTGCATGATCAGTCACGTGATCAGTGCATGATAGCCACGTGATCAGTGCATGATCAGTCACCTGATGGGTGTATGATCATTCACGTGACCTGTACATGGTAGCTACATGATCATTGCATGATCAGCCACGTGAGTAGTGCATGATAGCCACGTGATCAGTGCATGATCAGTCACGTGATCAGTGCATGATCAGTCATGTGACCAGTACATGGTAGCTGCGTGATCATGCATGATCAGCCACGTGAGCAGTGCATGATAGCCACGTGATCAGTGCATGATCAGTCACGTGATCAGTGCATGATCAGTCACGTGATCAGTGCATGATCAGCCACGTGATCAGTGCATGATCAGTCACGTGATCAGTGCATGATCAGCCACGTGATCAGTGCATGATAGCCACGTGATCAGTGCATGATCAGTCACGTGATCAGTGCATGATCAGTCACGTGATCAGTGCATGATCAGTCACGTGATCAGTGCATGATAGCTACGTGATCAGTGCATGATCAGCCACGTGATCAGTGCATGATAGCCACGTGATCAGTGCATGATCAGTCACGTGATCAGTGCATGATCAGTCACGTGATCAGTGCATGATAGCTGCGTGATCATGCATGATCAGCCACGTGATCAGTGCATGATAGCCACGTGATCAGTGCATGATCAGCCACGTGATCAGTGCATGATCAGTCACGTGATCAGTGCATGATCAGCCACGTGATCAGTGCATGATCAGTCACGTGATCAGTGCATGATCAGCCACGTGATCAGTGCATGATAGCCACGTGATCAGTGCATGATCAGTCACGTGATCAGTGCATGATCAGTCACGTGATCAGTGCATGATCAGCCACGTGATCA
Organism: Bos javanicus; assembly: GCF_032452875.1. Taxonomy (NCBI): domain Eukaryota; kingdom Metazoa; phylum Chordata; class Mammalia; order Artiodactyla; family Bovidae; genus Bos; species Bos javanicus. Next base: position 26,193 of record NW_026894604.1, on the reverse strand, counting down.
GTGCATGATCAGCCACGTGATCAGTGCATGATCAATCACGTGATCAGTGCATGATCAGTCACGTGATCAGTACATGGTAGCTACGTGATCATTGCATGATCAGCCACGTGATCAGTGCATGATAGCCACGTGATCAGTGCATGATAGCCACGTGATCAGTGCATGATCAGTCATGTGATAGTGCATGATCAGCCACGTGATCAGTGCATGATAGCCACGTGATCAGTGCATGATCAGCCACGTGATCAGTGCATGATAGCCACGTGATCAGTGCATGATCAGTCACGTGATCATGCATGATCAGCCACGTGATCAGTGCATGATCAGCCACGTGATCAGTGCATGATCAGTCACGTGATCAGTGCATGATCAGTCACGTGATCAGTGCATGGATAGCTACGTGATCAGTGCATGATCAGCCACGTGATCAGTGCATGATAGCCACGTGATCAGTGCATGATCAGTCACGTGATCAGTGCATGATCAGTCACGTGATCAGTGCATGATCAGCCACGTGATCAGTGCATGATCAGCCACGTGATCAGTGCATGATCAATCACGTGATCAGTGCATGATCAGTCACGTGACCAGTACATGGTAGCTACGTGATCAGTGCATGATCAGCCACGTGATCAGTGCATGATAGCCACGTGATCAGTGCATGATCAGTCATGTGATACGTGTGTGATCAGCCACGTGATCAGTGCATGATATCCACGTGATCAGTGCATGACAGCCACGTGATCAGTGCATGAGAGCCAGGGGATCAGTGCATGATCAGTCACGTGATCATGTGTGATCAGCCACGTGATCAGTGCATGATGAGCCACGTGATCAGTGCATGATCAATTACGTGATCAGTGCATGATCAGTCACGTGACCAGTACATGGTTGCTACGTGATCGTTGCATGATCAGCCACGTGAGCAGAGCATGATAGCCACGTGATCAGTGCATGATCAGTCACGTGATCAGTACATGATCAGTCACGTGAACAGTGCATGATCATTTACGTGATCAGTGCATGATCAGTCACGTGACCAGTATATGGTTGCTACGTGATCATTCCATGACGAGCCACGTGAGCAGTGCATGATAGCCACGTGATGTGTGCATGAGTTACGTGAGCAGTGTATGATCAGCCACGTGATCAGTGCATGAGTGCCACGTGATCAGTGCATGATAGCCACGTGATCAGTGCATGATCAGTTACGTGAGCAGTGTATGATCAGCCACGTGATCAGTGCATGGTCAGACACGTGAACAGTGTATGATCAGCCACGTGATCAGTGCATGATATCCAAGTGATCAGTGCATGATCATCACGTGATCAGTGTATGATCAGCCACGTGAACAGTGCATGCTCAGTCACGTGATCTGGGCCTGCTGAGCTGCGTGATTACTGTCTGCTCATCTGCTTGACAATTGCCAGCTGAGCTGCACGATTCCTGCCTGTCATCTGCTTGACAATTGCCAGCTGTGCTGCGTAATTCCTGCCTGCTCAGCTGCTTGATTATTGCCAGCTGAGCAGCATGATTCCTCACACCTGAGTTCCATGATTATTGCCTGCTGACTGTTTGATTCGTGCCTACTCAGCTCTTTGTTTATTGCCTCCAGAGGCACATGATCAGTGTATGATAGCAAACATGATCAGCGCATGATCAGTCACATGATCAGCGCCATTAAGTCACGTGATCACTACATGATAGTCATGTGATCAGTCCATGCTCAGTCACGGTATCAGTGCATGATCAGCCACGTGATCAGTGCATGATCTGTCACATGATTAGTGTATGATCATCCACGTGATCAGTGCATGGGCAGTCATGTGATCAGTGCATGATATAGACGTGATCAGTGCATGATCAGTCTCGTGATCAGTGCATGATAGCCACGTGATCAGTGCATGATCAGTCACCTGATGGGTGTATGATCATTCACGTGACCTGTACATGGTAGCTACATGATCATTGCATGATCAGCCACGTGAGTAGTGCATGATAGCCACGTGATCACTGCATGATCAGTCACGTGATCAGTGCATGATCAGTCATGTGACCAGTACATGGTAGCTGCGTGATCATGCATGATCAGCCACGTGAGCAGTGCATGATAGCCACGTGATCAGTGCATGATCAGTCACGTGATCAGTGCATGATCAGTCACGTGATCAGTGCATGATCAGCCACGTGATCAGTGCATGATCAGCCACGTGATCAGTGCATGATCAGTCACGTGATCAGTGCATGATCAGTCACGTGATCAGTGCATGATAGCCACGTGATCAGTGCATGATCAGCCACGTGATCAGTGCATGATCAGCCACGTGATCAGTGCATGATCAGCCACGTGATCAGTGCATGATCAGTCACGTGATAGTGCATGATCAGCCACGTGATCAGTGCATGATAGCCACGTGATCAGTGCATGATCAGTCACGTGATCAGTGCATGATCAGTCACGTGATCAGTGCATGATCAGCCACGTGATCAGTGCATGATCAGCCACGTGATCAGTGCATGATCAGCCACGTGATCAGTGCATGATCAGTCACGTGATCAGTGCATGATCAGTCACGTGATCAGTGCATGATAGCCACGTGATCAGTGCATGATCAGCCACGTGATCAGTGCATGATAGCCACGTGATCAGTGCATGATCAGTCACGTGATCAGTGCATGATCAGTCACGTGATCAGTGCATGATCAGCCACGTGATCAGTGCATGATCAGTCACGTGATCAGTGCATGATCAGCCACGTGATCAGTGCATGATAGCCACGTGATCAGTGCATGATCAGTCACGTGATCAGTGCATGATCAGTCACGTGATCAGTGCATGATCAGCCACGTGATCAGTGCATGATCAGCCACGTGATCAGTGCATGATCAATTACGTGATCAGTGCATGATCAGTCACGTGATCAGTACATGATAGCTACGTGATCAGTGCATGATCAGCCACGTGATCAGTGCATGATAGCCACGTGATCAGTGCATGATAGCCACGTGATCAGTGCATGATCAGTCACGTGATCAGTGCATGATCAGCCACGTGATCAGTGCATGATAGCCACGTGATCAGTGCATGATCAGCCACGTGATCAGTGCATGATAGCCACGTGATCAGTGCATGATCAGTCACGTGATCAGTGTGATCAGCCACGTGATCAGTGCATGATCAGCCACGTGATCAGTGCATGATCAGTTACGTGATCAGTGCATGATCAGTCACGTGATCAGTGCATGGTAGCTACGTGATCAGTGCATGATCAGCCACGTGATCAGTGCATGATAGCCACGTGATCAGTGCATGATCAGTCACGTGATCAGTGCATGATCAGTCACGTGATCAGTGCATGATCAGTCACGTGATCAGTGCATGATCAGTCACGTGATCAGTGCATGATAGCCACGTGATCAGTGCATGATCAGCCACGTGATCAGTGCATGATAGCCACGTGATCAGTGCATGATCAGTCACGTGATCAGTGCATGATCAGTCACGTGATCAGTGCATGATATCCACGTGATCAGTGCATGATCAGTCACGTGATCAGTGCATGATCAGCCACGTGATCAGTGCATGATCAGTCACGTGATCAGGCCTGATGAGCTGCGTGATTACTGTCTGCTCATCTTCTTGACAATTGCCAGCTGAGCTGCACGATTCCTGCCTGTCATCTGCTTGACAATTGCCACCTGTGCTGCGTAATTCCTGCCTGCTCATCTACTTGATTATTGCCAGCTGAGCAGCATGATTTCAGAACTGAGTTCCATGATTATAGCCTGCTGACTGATTCCTGCCTACTCAGCTCTATGTTCATTGCCTCCAGAGGCACATGATCAGTGTATGACACCAAACATGATCAGTGCATGATCAGTCACGTGATCAGTGCATGATCAGCCACGTGATCAGTGCATGATCAGTCACGTGATCAGTGCATGATCAGTCACGTGATCAGTGCATGATAGCCACGTGATCAGTGCATGATCAGCCACGTGATCAGTGCATGATAGCCACGTGATCAGTGCATGATCAGTCACGTGATCAGTGTATGATCAGCCACGTGATCAGTGCATGATCAGCCACGTGATCAGTGCATGATCAGCCACGTGATCAGTGCATGATATCCACGTGATCAGTGCATGATCAGTCACGTGATCAGTGTATGATCAGCCACGTGAACAGTGCATGCTCAGTCACATGATCTGGGCCTGCTGAGCTGCGTGATTACTGTCTGCTCATCTGCTTGACAATTGCCAGCTGAGCTGCACGATTCCTGCCTGTCATCTGCTTGACAATTGCCAGCTGTGCTGCGTAATTCCTGCCTGCTCAGCTGCTTGATTATTGCCAGCTGAGCAGCATGATTCCTCACACCTGAGTTCCATGATTATTGCCTGCTGACTGTTTGATTCGTGCCTACTCAGCTCTTTGTTTATTGCCTCCAGAGGCACATGATCAGTGTATGATAGCAAACATGATCAGCGCATGATCAGTCACATGATCAGCGCCATTAAGTCACGTGATCACTACATGATAGTCATGTGATCAGTCCATGCTCAGTCACGGTATCAGTGCATGATCAGCCACGTGATCAGTGCATGATCTGTCACAAGATTAGTGTATGATCATCCACGTGATCAGTGCATGGGCAGTCATGTGATCAGTGCATGATATAGACGTGATCAGTGCATGATCAGTCTCGTGATCAGTGCATGATAGCCACGTGATCAGTGCATGATCAGTCACCTGATGGGTGTATGATCATTCACGTGACCTGTACATGGTAGCTACATGATCATTGCATGATCAGCCACGTGAGTAGTGCATGATAGCCACGTGATCACTGCATGATCAGTCACGTGATCAGTGCATGATCAGTCATGTGACCAGTACATGGTAGCTGCGTGATCATGGCATGATCAGCCACGTGAGCAGTGCATGATAGCCACGTGATCAGTGCATGATCAGACACGTGATCAGTGCATGATCAGTCACGTGATCAGTGCATGATCAGCCACGTGATCAGTGCATGATCAGGCACGTGATCAGTGCATGATCAGCCACGTGATCAGTGCATGATAGCCACGTGATCAGTGCATGATCAGTTACGTGATCAGTGCATGATCAGCCACGTGATCAGTGCATGATCAGCCACGTGATCAGTGCATGATCAATTACGTGATCAGTGCATGATCAGTCACGTGACCAGTACATGGTAGCTACGTGATCATTGCATGATCAGCCACGTGATCAGTGCATGATAGCCACGTGATCAGTGCATGATAGCCACGTGATCAGTGCATGATCAGTCATGTGATACGTGCATGATCAGCCACGTGATCAGTGCATGATATCCACGTGATCAGTGCATGACAGCCACGTGATCAGTGCATGAGAGCCACGTGATCAGTGCATGATCAGTCACGTGATCAGTGTGATCAGCCACGTGATCAGTGCATGATCAGCCACGTGATCAGTGCATGATCAATTACGTGATCAGTGCATGATCAGTCACGTGACCAGTGCATGGTAGCTACGTGATCAGTGCATGATCAGCCACGTGATCAGTGCATGATAGCCACGTGATCAGTGCATGATCAGCCACGTGATCAGTGCATGATCAGTCACGTGATAGTGCATGATCAGCCACGTGATCAGTGCATGACAGCCACGTGATCAGTGCATGATAGCCACGTGATCAGTGCATGATCAGTCACGTGATCAGTGTGATCAGCCACGTGATCAGTGCATGATCAGCCACGTGATCAGTGCATGATCAATTACGTGATCAGTGCATGATCAGTCACGTGATCAGTACATGGTTGCTACGTGATCAGTGCATGATCAGCCACGTGATCAGTGCATGATAGCCACGTGATCAGTGCATGATCAGTCACGTGATCAGTGCATGATCAGTCACGTGATCAGTGCATGATCATTTACGTGATCAGTGCATGATCAGTCACGTGACCAGTGCATGGTAGCTACGTGATCATTGCATGACAGCCACGTGATCAGTGCATGATAGCCACGTGATGTGTGCATGAGTCACGTGATCAGTGTATGATCAGCCACGTGATCAGTGCATGATCAGTCACGTGATCAGTGCATGATAGTCACGTGATCAGTGTGTGATCAGCCACGTGATCAGTGCATGATCAGCCACGTGATCAGTGCATGATAGCCACGTGATCAGTGCATGATCAGTCACGTGATCAGTGCATGATCAGCCACGTGATCAGTGCATGATCAGTCATGTGACCAGTGCATGATAGCTGCGTGATCAGTGCATGATCAGCCACGTGATCAGTGCATGATAGCCACGTGATCAGTGCATGATCAGCCACGTGATCAGTGCATGATCAGTCACGTGATCAGTGCATGATCAGTTACGTGATCAGTGCATGATCAGCCACGTGATCAGTGCATGATCAGCCACGTGATCAGTGCATGATCAATCACGTGATCAGTGCATGATCAGTCACGTGACCAGTACATGGTAGCTACGTGATCATTGCATGATCAGCCACGTGATCAGTGCATGATAGCCACGTGATCAGTGCATGATAGCCACGTGATCAGTGCATGATCAGTCATGTGATACGTGTGTGATCAGCCACGTGATCAGTGCATGATATCCACGTGATCAGTGCATGACAGCCACGTGATCAGTGCATGAGAGCCACGTGATCAGTGCATGATCAGTCACGTGATACATGTGTGATCAGCCACGTGATCAGTGCATGATGAGCCACGTGATCAGTGCAGGATCAATTACGTGATCAGTGCATGATCAGTCACGTGACCAGTACATGGTTGCTACGTGATCGTTGCATGATCAGCCATGTGAGCAGTGCATGATAGCCACGTGATCAGTGCATGATCAGTCACGTGATCAGTACATGATCAGTCACGTGAACAGTGCATGATCATTTACGTGATCTTTGCATGATCAGTCACGTGACCAGTATATGGTTGCTACGTGATCATTCCATGACGAGCCACGTGAGCAGTGCATGATAGCCACGTGATGTGTGCATGAGTTACGTGAGCAGAGTATGATCAGCCACGTGATCAGTGCATGAGTGCCACGTGATCAGGGCATGATATGTCACGTGACAGGTGTGTGATCAGCCACGTGAACAGTGCATGTTCAGCCACGTGATCAGTGCATGATAGCCACGTGATCAGTGCATGATCAGTTACGTGAGCAGTGTATGATCAGCCACGTGATCAGTGCATGGTCAGACACGTGAACAGTGTATGATCAGCCACGTGATCAGTGCATGATATCCAAGTGATCAGTGCATGATCATCACGTGATCAGTGTATGATCAGCCACGTGAACAGTGCATGCTCAGTCACGTGATCTGGGCCTGCTGAGCTGCGTGATTACTGTCTGCTCATCTGCTTGACAATTGCCAGCTGAGCTGCACGATTCCTGCCTGCTCAGCTGCTTGATTATTGCCAGCTGAGCAGCATGATTCCTCACACCTGAGTTCCATGATTATTGCCTGCTGACTGTTTGATTCGTGCCTACTCAGCTCTTTGTTTATTGCCTCCAGAGGCACATGATCAGTGTATGATAGCAAACATGATCAGCGCATGATCAGTCACATGATCAGCGCCATTAAGTCACGTGATCACTACATGATAGTCATGTGATCAGTCCATGCTCAGTCACGGTATCAGTGCATGATCAGCCACGTGATCAGTGCATGATCTGTCACAAGATTAGTGTATGATCATCCACGTGATCAGTGCATGGGCAGTCATGTGATCAGTGCATGATATAGACGTGATCAGTGCATGATCAGTCTCGTGATCAGTGCATGATAGCCACGTGATCAGTGCATGATCAGTCACGTGATCAGTGTATGATCAGCCACGTGATCAGTGCATGATAGCCACGTGATCAGTGCATGATCAGTCACGTGATCAGTGCATGATCAGCCACGTGATCAGTGCATGATCAGCCACGTGATCAGTGCATGATCAGCCACGTGATCAGTGCATGATCAGTCACGTGATCAGTGCATGATCAGTCACGTGATCAGTGCATGATAGCCACGTGATCAGTGCATGATCAGCCACGTGATCAGTGCATGATCAGCCACGTGATCAGTGCATGATCAGCCACGTGATCAGTGCATGATCAGTCACGTGATCAGTGCATGATCAGCCACGTGATCAGTGCATGATAGCCACGTGATCAGTGCATGATCAGCCACGTGATCAGTGCATGATCAGCCACGTGATCAGTGCATGATCAGTCACGTGATCAGTGCATGATCAGTCACGTGATCAGTGCATGATAGCTACGTGATCATGCATGATCAGCCACGTGATCAGTGCATGATAGCCACGTGATCAGTGCATGATCAGTCACGTGATCAGTGCATGATCAGTCACGTGATCAGTGCATGATCAGCCACGTGATCAGTGCATGATCAGCCACGTGATCAGTGCATGATCAATTACGTGATCAGTGCATGATCAGTCACGTGATCAGTGCATGGTAGCTACGTGATCAGTGCATGATCAGCCACGTGATCAGTGCATGATAGCCACGTGATCAGTGCATGATAGCCACGTGATCAGTGCATGATCAGTCATGTGATACGTGTGTGATCAGCCACGTGATCAGTGCATGATATCCACGTGATCAGTGCATGACAGCCACGTGATCAGTGCATGAGAGCCACGTGATCAGTGCATGATCAGTCACGTGATACATGTGTGATCAGCCACGTGATCAGTGCATGATGAGCCACGTGATCAGTGCATGATCAATTACGTGATCAGTGCATGATCAGTCACGTGACCAGTACATGGTTGCTACGTGATCGTTGCATGATCAGCCACGTGAGCAGTGCATGATAGCCACGTGATCAGTGCATGATCAGTCACGTGATCAGTACATGATCAGTCACGTGAACAGTGCATGATCATTTACGTGATCTGTGCATGATCAGTCACGTGACCAGTATATGGTTGCTACGTGATCATTCCATGACGAGCCACGTGAGCAGTGCATGATAGCCACGTGATGTGTGCATGAGTTACGTGAGCAGAGTATGATCAGCCACGTGATCAGTGCATGAGTGCCACGTGATCAGTGCATGATATGTCACGTGACAGTGTGTGATCAGCCACGTGAACAGTGCATGTTCAGCCACGTGATCAGTGCATGATAGCCACGTGATCAGTGCATGATCAGTTACGTGAGCAGTGTATGATCAGCCACGTGATCAGTGCATGGTCAGACACGTGAACAGTGTATGATCAGCCACGTGATCAGTGCATGATATCCAAGTGATCAGTGCATGATCATCACGTGATCAGTGTATGATCAGCCACGTGAACAGTGCATGCTCAGTCACGTGATCTGGGCCTGCTGAGCTGCGTGATTACTGTCTGCTCATCTGCTTGACAATTGCCAGCTGAGCTGCACGATTCCTGCCTGTCATCTGCTTGACAATTGCCAGCTGTGCTGCGTAATTCCTGCCTGCTCAGCTGCTTGATTATTGCCAGCTGAGCAGCATGATTCCTCACACCTGAGTTCCATGATTATTGCCTGCTGACTGTTTGATTCGTGCCTACTCAGCTCTTTGTTTATTGCCTCCAGAGGCACATGATCAGTGTATGATAGCAAACATGATCAGCGCATGATCAGTCACATGATCAGCGCCATTAAGTCACGTGATCACTACATGATAGTCATGTGATCAGTCCATGCTCAGTCACGGTATCAGTGCATGATCAGCCACGTGATCAGTGCATGATCTGTCACAAGATTAGTGTATGATCATCCACGTGATCAGTGCATGGGCAGTCATGTGATCAGTGCATGATATAGACGTGATCAGTGCATGATCAGTCTCGTGATCAGTGCATGATAGCCACGTGATCAGTGCATGATCAGTCACCTGATGGGTGTATGATCATTCACGTGACCTGTACATGGTAGCTACATGATCATTGCATGATCAGCCACGTGAGTAGTGCATGATAGCCACGTGATCACTGCATGATCAGTCACGTGATCAGTGCATGATCAGTCATGTGACCAGTACATGGTAGCTGCGTGATCATGGCATGATCAGCCACGTGAGCAGTGCATGATAGCCACGTGATCAGTGCATGATCAGACACGTGATCAGTGCATGATCAGTCACGTGATCAGTGCATGATCAGCCACGTGATCAGTGCATGATCAGGCACGTGATCAGTGCATGTCCAGCCACGTGATCAGTGCATGATAGCCACGTGATCAGTGCATGATCAGTCACGTGATCAGTGCATGATCAGCCACGTGATCAGTGCATGATCAGCCACGTGATCAGTGCATGATCAATTACGTGATCAGTGCATGATCAGTCACGTGATCAGTGCATGGTAGCTACGTGATCAGTGCATGATCAGCCACGTGATCAGTGCATGATAGCCACGTGATCAGTGCATGATAGCCACGTGATCAGTGCATGATCAGTCACGTGATACGTGTGTGATCAGCCACGTGATCAGTGCATGATAGCCACGTGATCAGTGCATGACAGCCACGTGATCAGTGCATGATAGCCACGTGATCAGTGCATGATCAGTCACGTGATCAGTGTGATCAGCCACGTGATCAGTGCATGATCAGCCACGTGATCAGTGCATGATCAGTCACGTGATCAGTGTGATCAGCCACGTGATCAGTGCATGATCAGCCACGTGATCAGTGCATGATCAGTCACGTGATCAGTGCATGATCAGTCACGTGACCAGTACATGGTTGCACGTGATCGTTGCATGATCAGCCACGTGAGCAGTGCATGATAGCCACGTGATCAGTGCATGATCAGTCACGTGATCAGTGCATGATCAGTCACGTGAACAGTGCATGATCATTTACGTGATCAGTGCATGATCAGTCACGTGACCAGTATATGGTTGCTACGTGATCATTCCATGACAGCCACGTGATCAGTGCATGATAGCCACGTGATGTGCATGAGTTACGTGAGCAGTGTATGATCAGCCACGTGATCAGTGCATGAGAGTCACGTGATCAGTGCATGATAGTCACGTGATCAGTGTGTGATCAGCCACGTGATCAGTGCATGATCAGCCACGTGATCAGTGCATGATAGCCACGTGATCAGTGCATGATCAGTCACGTGATCAGTGCATGATCAGCCACGTGATCAGTGCATGATCAGTCACGTGATCAGTGCATGATAGCCACGTGATCAGTGCATGATCAGCCACGTGATCAGTGCATGATAGCCACGTGATCAGTGCATGATCAGCCACGTGATCAGTGCATGATCAGTCACGTGATCAGTGCATGATCAGTTACGTGATCAGTGCATGATCAGCCACGTGATCAGTGCATGATCAGCCACGTGATCAGTGCATGATCAATTACGTGATCAGTGCATGATCAGTCACTGACCAGTACAAGGTAGCTACGTGATCATTGCCTGATAAGCCACGTGATCAGTGCATGATAGCCACGTGATCAGTGCATGATAGCCACGTGATCAGTGCATGATCCGTCATGTGATACGTGTGTGATCAGCCACGCGATCAGTGCATGATATCCACGTGATCAGTGCATGACAGCCACGTGATCAGTGCATGAGAGCCACGTGATCAGTGCATGATCAGTCACGTGATACATGTGTGATCAGCCACGTGATCAGTGCATGATGAGCCACGTGATCAGTGCAGGATCAATTACATGATCAGTGCATGATCACTCACGTGACCAGTACATGGTTGCTACGTGATCGTTGCATGATCAGCCACGTGAGCAGAGCATGATAGCCACGTGATCAGTGCATGATCAGTCACGTGATCAGTACATGATCAGTCACGTGAACAGTGCATGATCATTTACGTGATCATTGCATGATCAGTCACGTGACCAGTATATGGTTGCTACGTGATCATTCCATGACGAGCCACGTGAGCAGTGCATGATAGCCACGTGATGTGTGCATGAGTTACGTGAGCAGAGTATGATCAGCCACGTGATCAGTGCATGAGTGCCACGTGATCAGTGCATGATATGTCACGTGACAGGTGTGTGATCAGCCACGTGAACAGTGCATGTGCAGCCACGTGATCAGTGCATGATAGCCACGTGATCAGTGCATGATCAGTTACGTGAGCAGTGTATGATCAGCCACGTGATCAGTGCATGGTCAGACACGTGAACAGTGTATGATCAGCCACGTGATCAGTGCATGATATCCAAGTGATCAGTGCATGATCATCACGTGATCAGTGTATGATCAGCCACGTGAACAGTGCATGCTCAGTCACGTGATCTGGGCCTGCTGAGCTGCGTGATTACTGTCTGCTCATCTGCTTGACAATTGCCAGCTGAGCTGCACGATTCCTGCCTGCTCAGCTGCTTGATTATTGCCAGCTGAGCAGCATGATTCCTCACACCTGAGTTCCATGATTATTGCCTGCTGACTGTTTGATTCGTGCCTACTCAGCTCTTTGTTTATTGCCTCCAGAGGCACATGATCAGTGTATGATAGAAAACATGATCAGCGCATGATCAGTCACATGATCAGCGCCATTAAGTCACGTGATCACTACATGATAGTCATGTGATCAGTCCATGCTCAGTCACGGTATCAGTGCATGATCAGCCACGTGATCAGTGCATGATCTGTCACAAGATTAGTGTATGATCATCCACGTGATCAGTGCATGGGCAGTCATGTGATCAGTGCATGATATAGACGTGATCAGTGCATGATCAGTCTCGTGATCAGTGCATGATAGCCACGTGATCAGTGCATGACCAGGCACGTGATCAGTGTATGTCCAGCCAAGTGATCAGTGCATGATAGCCACGTGATCAGTGCATGATCAGTCACGTGATCAGTGCATGATCAGTTATGTGATCAGTGCATGATCAGCCACGTGATCAGTGCATGATCAGCCACATGATCAGTGCATGATCAATTACGTGATCAGTGCATGATCAGTCACGTGACCAGTACATGATAGCTACGTGATCATTGCCTGATCAGCCACGTGATCAGTGCATGATAGCCACGTGATCAGTGCATGATAGCCACGTGATCAGTGCATGATCAGTCATGTGATACGTGTGTGATCAGCCACGTGATCAGTGCATGATATCCACGTGATCAGTGCATGACAGCCACGTGATCAGTGCATGAGCAGCCACGGGATCAGTGCATGATCAGTCACGTGATACATGTGTGATCAGCCACGTGATCAGTGCATGATGAGCCACGTGATCAGTGCAGGATCAATTACGTGATCAGTGCATGATCAGTCACGTGACCAGTACATGGTTGCTACGTGATCGTTGCATGATCAGCCACGTGAGCAGAGCATGATAGCCACGTGGTCAGTGCATGATCAGTCACGTGATCAGTACATGATCAGTCACGTGAACAGTGCATGATCATTTACGTGATCTTTGCATGATCAGTCACGTTACCAGTATATGGTTGCTACGTGAACATTCCATGATGAGCCACGTGAACAGTGCATGATAGCCACGTGATCAGTGCAGGATCAATTACGTGATCAGTGCATGATCAGTCACGTGACCAGTACATGATATCCAAGTGATCAGTGCATGATCAATCACGTGATCAGTGTATGATCAGCCACGTGAACAGTGCATGCTCAGTCACGTGATCAGGGCCTGCTGAGCTGCGTGATTACTGTCTGCTCATCTTCTTGACAATTTCCAGCTGAGCTGCACGATTCCTGCCTGTCATCTCCTTGACAATTGCCACCTGTGCTGCGTAATTCCTGCCTGCTCATCTACTTGATTATTGCCAGCTGAGCAGCATGATTTTTTAGAACTGAGTTCCATGATTATAGCCTGCTGACTGATTCCTGCTTACTCAGCTCTATGTTCATTGCCTCCAGAGGCACAAAATCAGTGTATGACACCAAACATGATGAGCACATGATCAGTCACATGATCAATGCATGAAAAGCCAGTTGATCAGTGCATGATCAATTATGTGATCAGTGCATGATCAGTCATGTGACCAGTACATGGTAGCTGTGTGATCATTGCATGATCAGCCACGTGAGCAGTGCATGATCAGTCACGTGATCAGTGCATGATCAGTCACGTGATACGTGTGTGATCAGCCACGTGATCAGTGCATGATAGCCACGTGATCAGTGCAGGATCGCCACGTGATCACTTCATGATTATTCACGTGATCTGTACATGACCAGGCAGGTGATCAGTGTATGATCAGCCACGTGAACAGTGCATGCTCAGTCACATGATCTGGGCCTGCTGAGCTGCGTGATTACTGTCTGCTCATCTGCTTGACAATTGCCAGCTGAGCTGCACGATTCCTGCCTGTCATCTGCTTGACAATTGCCAGCTGTGCTGCGTAATTCCTGCCTGCTCAGCTGCTTGATTATTGCCAGCTGAGCAGCATGATTCCTCACACCTGTGTTCCATGATTATTGCCTGCTGACTGTTTGATTCGTGCCTACTCAGCTCTTTGTTTATTGCCTCCAGAGGCACATGATCAGTGTATGATAGCAAACATGATCAGCGCATGATCAGTCACATGATCAGCGCCATTAAGTCACGTGATCACTACATGATAGTCATGTGATCAGTCCATGCTCAGTCACGGTATCAGTGCATGATCAGCCACGTGATCAGTGCATGATCTGTCACAAGATTAGTGTATGATCATCCACGTGATCAGTGCATGGGCAGTCATGTGATCAGTGCATGATATAGACGTGAACAGTGCATGATCAGTCTCGTGATCAGTGCATGACAGCCACATGATCAGTGCATGATCAGTCACCTGATGGGTGTATGATCATTCACGTGACCTGTACATGGTAGCTACATGATCATTGCATGATCAGCCACGTGAGTAGTTCATGATAGCCACGTGATCACTGCATGATCAGTCACGTGATCAGTGCATGATCAGTCATGTGACCAGTACATGGTAGCTGCGTGATCATGGCATGATCAGCCACGTGAGCAGTGCATGATAGCCACGTGATCAGTGCATGATCAGACACGAGATCAGTGCATGATCAGTCACGTGATCAGTGCATGATCAGCCACGTGATCAGTGCATGACCAGGCACGTGATCAGTGTATGTCCAGCCAAGTGATCAGTGCATGATAGCCACGTGATCAGTGCATGACTAGTTATGTGATCAGTGTATGATCAGCCACGTGATCAGTGCATGATCAGCCACATGATCAGTGCATGATCAATTACGTGATCAGTGCATGATCAGTCACGTGACCAGTACATGGTAGCTACGTGATCATTGCCTGATCAGCCACATGATCAGTGCATGATAGCCACGTGATCAGTGCATGATAGCCACGTGATCAGTGCATGATCAGTCATGTGATACGTGTGTGATCAGCCACGTGATCAGTGCATGATATCCACGTGATCAGTGCATGACAGCCACGTGATCAGTGCATGAGAGCCACGGGATCAATGCATGATCAGTCACGTGATACAGTGTGATCAGCCACGTGATCAGTGCATGATGAGCCACGTGATCAGTGCAGGATCAATTACGTGATCAGTGCATGATCAGTCACGTGACCAGTACATGGTAGCTACGTGATCATTGCCTGATAAGCCACGTGATCAGTGCATGATAGCCACGTGATCAGTGCATGATAGCCACGTGATCAGTGCATGACCAGTCATGTGATACGTGTGTGATCAGCCACATGATCAGTGCATGACAGCCACGTGATCAGTGCATGAGAGCCACGGGATCAGTGCATGATCAGTCACGTGATACATGTGTGATCAGCCACGTGATCAGTGCATGATGAGCCACGTGATCAGTGCAGGATCAATTACGTGATCAGTGCATGATCAGTCACGTGACCAGTACATGGTTGCTACGTGATCATTGCATGATCAGCCACGTGAGCAGAGCATGATAGCCACGTGGTCAGTGCATGATCAGTCACGTGATCAGTACATGATCAGTCACGTGAACAGTGCATGATCATTTACGTGATCTTTGCATGATCAGTCACGTTACCAGTATATGGTTGCTACGTGATCATTCCATGACGAGCCACGTGGGCAGTGCATGATAGGCACGTGATGTGTGCATGAGTTACGTGAGCAGAGTATGATTAGCCACGGGATCAGTGCATGAGAGTCACGTGATCAGTGCAGGATATGTCACGTGACAGGTGTGTGATCAGCCACGTGAACAGTGCATGTTCAGCCACGTGATCAGTGCATGATAGCCACGTGATCAGTGCATGATCAGTTACGTGAGCAGTGTATGATCAGCCACGTGATCAGTGCATGATCAGTCATGTGACCAGTACATGGTAGCTGCGTGATCATGGCATGATCAGCCACGTGAGCAGTGCATGATATCCACGTGATCAGTGCATGATCAGACACGAGATCAGTGCATGATCAGTCACGTGATCAGTGCATGATCAATTATGTGATCAGTGTATGATCAGCCACGTGATCAGTGCATGATCAGCCACATGATCAGTGCATGATCAATTACGTGCTCAGTGCATGATCAGTTACGTGACCAGTACAAGGTAGCTACGTGATCATTGCCTGATAAGCCACGTGATCAGTGCATGATAGCCACGTGATCAGTGCATGATAGCCACGTGATCAGTGCATGATCAGTCATGTGATACGTGTGTGATCAGCCACATGATCAGTGCATGATATCCACGTGATCAGTGCATGACAGCCACGTGATCAGTGCATGAGAGCCACGGGATCAGTGCATGATCAGTCACGTGATACATGTGTGATCAGCCACGTGATCAGGGCATGATGAGCCACGTGATCAGTGCAGGATCAATTACGTGATCAGTGCATGATCAGTCACGTGACCAGTACATGGTTGCTACGTGATCGTTGCATGATCAGCCACGTGAGCAGAGCATGATAGCCACGTGGTCAGTTCATGATCAGTCACGTGATCAGTACATGATCAGTCACATGAACAGTGCATGATCATTTACGTGATCTTTGCATGATCAGTCACGTTACCAGTATATGGTTGCTACGTGATCATTCCATGACGAGCCACGTGAGCAGTGCATGATAGCCACGTGATGTGTGCATGAGTTACGTGAGCAGAGTATGATCAGCCACGTGATCACTGCATGAGTGCCACGTGATCAGGGCATGATATGTCACGTGACAGGTGTGTGATCAGCCACGTGAACAGTGCATGTTCAGCCACGTGATCAGTGCATGATAGCCACGTGATCAGTGCATGATCAGTTACGTGAGCAGTGTATGATCAGCCACGTGATCAGTGCATGGTCAGACACGTGAACAGTGTATGATCAACCACGTGATCAGTGCATGATATCCAAGTGATCAGTACATGATCATCACGTGATCAGTGTATGATCAGCCACGTGAACAGTGCATGCTCAGTCACGTGATCTGGGCCTGCTGAGCTGCGTGATTACTGTCTGCTCATCTGCTTGACAATTGCCAGCTGAGCTGCACGATTCCTGCCTGCTCAGCTGCTTGATTATTGCCAGCTGAGCAGCATGATTCCTCACACCTGTGTTCCATGATTATTGCCTGCTGACTGTTTGATTCGTGCCTACTCAGCTCTTTGTTTATTGCCTCCAGAGGCACATGATCAGTGTATGATAGCAAACATGATCAGCGCATGATCAGTCACATGATCAGCGCCATTAAGTCACGTGATCACTACATGATAGTCATGTGATCAGTCCATGCTCAGTCACGGTATCAGTGCATGATCAGCCACGTGATCAGTGCATGATCTGTCACAAGATTAGTGTATGATCATCCACGTGATCAGTGCACGGGCAGTCATGTGATCAGTGCATGATATAGACGTGAACAGTGCATGATCAGTCTCGTGATCAGTGAATGATAGCCACGTGATCAGTGCATGACCAGGCACGTGATCAGTGTATGTCCAGCCAAGTGATCAGTGCATGATAGCCACGTGATCAGTGCATGATCAGTCACGTGATCAGTGCATGATCAATTATGTGATCAGTGTATGATCAGCCACGTGATCAGTGCATGATCAGCCACATGATCAGTGCATGATCAATTACGTGCTCAGTGCATGATCAGTTACATGACCAGTACAAGGTAGCTACGTGATCATTGCCTGATAAGCCACGTGATCAGTGCATGATAGCCACGTGATCAGTGCATGATAGCCACGTGATCAGTGCATGATCAGTCATGTGATACGTGTGTGATCAGCCACATGATCAGTGCATGATATCCACGTGATCAGTGCATGACAGCCACGTGATCAGTGCATGAGAGCCACGGGATCAGTGCATGATCAGTCACGTGATCAGTGCATGCTCAGTCATGTGACCAGTACATGGTAGCTGCGTGATCATGGCATGATCAGCCACGTGAGCAGTGCATGATAGCCACGTGATCAGTGCATGATCAGTCACGTGATCAGTGCATGATCAGTTATGTGATCAGTGTATGATCAGCCACGTGATCAGTGCATGATCAGCCACATGATCAGTGCATGATCAATTACGTGCTCAGTGCATGATCAGTCACGTGACCAGTACATGGTAGCTACGTGATCATTGCCTGATCAGCCACGTGATCAGTGCATGATAGCCACGTGATCAGTGCATGATAGCCACGTGATCAGTGCATGATCAGTCATGTGATACGTGTGTGATCAGCCACATGATCAGTGCATGATATCCACGTGATCAGTGCATGACAGCCACGTGATCAGTGCATGAGAGCCACGGGATCAGTGCATGATCAGTCACGTGATACATGTGTGATCAGCCACGTGATCAGTGCATGATGAGCCACGTGATCAGTGCAGGATCAATTACGTGATCAGTGCATGATCAGTCACGTGACCAGTACATGGTTGCTACGTGATCGTTGCATGATCAGCCACGTGAGCAGAGCATGATAGCCACGTGGTCAGTGCATGATCAGTCACGTGATCAGTACATGATCAGTCACGTGAACAGTGCATGATCATTTACGTGATCTTTGCATGATCAGTCACGTTACCAGTATATGGTTGCTACGTGATCTATCCATGACGAGCCACGTGAGCAGTGCATGATAGCCACGTGATGTGTGCATGAGTTACGTGAGCAGAGTATGATCAGCCACGTGATCAGTGCATGAGTGCCACGTGATCAGTGCATGATATGTCACGTGACATGTGTGTGATCAGCCACGTGAACAGTGCATGTTCAGCCACGTGATCAGTGCATGATAGCCACGTGATCAGTGCATGATCAGTTACGTGAGCAGTGTATGATCAGCCACGTGATCAGTGCATGGTCAGACACGTGAACAGTGTATGATCAGCCACGTGATCAGTGCATGATATCCAAGTGATCAGTACATGATCATCACGTGATCAGTGTATGATCAGCCACGTGAACAGTGCATGCTCAGTCACGTGATCTGGGCCTGCTGAGCTGCGTGATTACTGTCTGCTCATCTGCTTGACAATTGCCAGCTGAGCTGCACGATTCCTGCCTGTCATCTGCTTGACAATTGCCAGCTGTGCTGCGTAATTCCTGCCTGCTCAGCTGCTTGATTATTGCCAGCTGAGCAGCATGATTCCTCACACCTGAGTTCCATGATTATTGCCTGCTGACTGTTTGATTCGTGCCTACTCAGCTCTTTGTTTATTGCCTCCAGAGGCACATGATCAGTGTATGATAGCAAACATGATCAGCGCATGATCAGTCACATGATCAGCGCCATTAAGTCACGTGATCACTACATGATAGTCATGTGATCAGTCCATGCTCAGTCACGGTATCAGTGCATGATCAGCCACGTGATCAGTGCATGATCTGTCACAAGATTAGTGTATGATCATCCACGTGATCAGTGCACGGGCAGTCATGTGATCAGTGCATGATATAGACGTGAACAGTGCATGATCAGTCTCGTGATCAGTGCATGATAGCCACATGATCAGTGCATGATCAGTCACCTGATGGGTGTATGATCATTCACGTGACCTGTACATGGTAGCTACATGATCATTGCATGATCAGCCACGTTAGTAGTTCATGATAGCCACGTGATCACTGCATGATCAGTCACGTGATCAGTGCATGATCAGTCATGTGACCAGTACATGGTAGCTGCGTGATCATGGCATGATCAGCCACGTGAGCAGTGCATGATAGCCACGTGATCAGTGCATGATCAGACACGAGATCAGTGCATGATCAGTCACGTGATCAGTGCATGATCAGCCACGTGATCAGTGCATGACCAGGCACGTGATCAGTGTATGTCCAGCCAAGTGATCAGTGCATGATAGCCACGTGATCAGTGCATGACTAGTTATGTGATCAGTGTATGATCAGCCACGTGATCAGTGCATGATCAGCCACATGATCAGTGCATGATCAATTACGTGATCAGTGCATGATCAGTCACGTGACCAGTACATGGTAGCTACGTGATCATTGCCTGATCAGCGACATGATCAGTGCATGATAGCCACGTGATCAGTGCATGATAGCCACGTGATCAGTGCATGATCAGTCATGTGATACGTGTGTGATCAGCCACGTGATCAGTGCATGATATCCACGTGATCAGTGCATGACAGCCACGTGATCAGTGCATGAGAGCCACGGGATCAGTGCATGATCAGTCACGTGATACAGTGTGATCAGCCACGTGATCAGTGCATGATGAGCCACGGGATCAGTGCATGATCAGTCACGTGATACAGTGTGATCAGCCACGTGATCAGTGCATGATGAGCCACGTGATCAGTGCAGGATCAATTACGTGATCAGTGCATGATCAGTCACGTGACCAGTACATGGTTGCTACGTGATCGTTGCATGATCAGCCACGTGATCAGAGCATGATAGCCACGTGGTCAGTGCATGATCAGTCACGTGATCAGTACATGATCAGTCACGTGAACAGTGCATGATCATTTACGTGATCTTTGCATGATCAGTCACGTTACCAGTATATGGTTGCTACGTGATCATTCCATGACGAGCCACGTGAGCAGTGCATGATAGCCACGTGATGTGTGCATGAGTTACGTGAGCAGAGTATGTTTAGCCACGTGATCAGTGCATGAGAGTCACGTGATCAGTGCAGGATATGTCACGTGACAGGTGTGTGATCAGCCACGTGAACAGTGCATGTTCAGCCACGTGATCAGTGCATGATAGCCACGTGATCAGTGCATGATCAGTTACGTGAGCAGTGTATGATCAGCCACGTGATCAGTGCATGATCAGTCATGTGACCAGTACATGGTAGCTGCGTGATCATGGCATGATCAGCCACGTGAGCAGTGCATGATATCCACGTGATCAGTGCATGATCATACACGAGATCAGTGCATGATCAGTCACGTGATCAGTGCATGATCAATTATGTGATCAGTGTATGATCAGCCACGTGATCAGTGCATGATCAGCCACATGATCAGTGCATGATCAATTACGTGCTCAGTGCATGATCAGTTACGTGACCAGTACAAGGTAGCTACGTGATCATTGCCTGATAAGCCACGTGATCAGTGCATGATAGCCACGTGATCAGTGCATGATAGCCACGTGATCAGTGCATGATCCGTCATGTGATACGTGTGTGATCAGCCACATGATCAGTGCATGATATCCACGTGATCAGTGCATGACAGCCACGTGATCAGTGCATGAGAGCCACGGGATCAGTGCATGATCAGTCACGTGATACATGTGTGATCAGCCACGTGATCAGGGCATGATGAGCCACGTGATCAGTGCAGGATCAATTACGTGATCAGTGCATGATCAGTCACGTGACCAGTACATGGTTGCTACGTGATCGTTGCATGATCAGCCACGTGAGCAGAGCATGATAGCCACGTGGTCAGTGCATGATCAGTCACGTGATCAGTACATGATCAGTCACGTGAACAGTGCATGATCATTTACGTGATCTTTGCATGATCAGTCACGTTACCAGTATATGGTTGCTACGTGATCATTCCATGACGAGCCACGTGAGCAGTGCATGATAGCCACGTGATGTGTGCATGAGTTACGTGAGCAGAGTATGATCAGCCACGTGATCACTGCATGAGTGCCACGTGATCAGGGCATGATATGTCACGTGACAGGTGTGTGATCAGCCACGTGAACAGTGCATGTGCAGCCACGTGATCAGTGCATGATAGCCACGTGATCAGTGCATGATCAGTTACGTGAGCAGTGTATGATCAGCCACGTGATCAGTGCATGGTCAGACACGTGAACAGTGTATGATCAACCACGTGATCAGTGCATGATATCCAAGTGATCAGTACATGATCATCACGTGATCAGTGTATGATCAGCCACGTGAACAGTGCATGCTCAGTCACGTGATCTGGGCCTGCTGAGCTGCGTGATTACTGTCTGCTCATCTGCTTGACAATTGCCAGCTGAGCTGCACGATTCCTGCCTGCTCAGCTGCTTGATTATTGCCAGCTGAGCAGCATGATTCCTCACACCTGTGTTCCATGATTATTGCCTGCTGACTGTTTGATTCGTGCCTACTCAGCTCTTTGTTTATTGCCTCCAGAGGCACATGATCAGTGTATGATAGCAAACATGATCAGCGCATGATCAGTCACATGATCAGCGCCATTAAGTCACGTGATCACTACATGATAGTCATGTGATCAGTCCATGCTCAGTCACGGTATCAGTGCATGATCAGCCACGTGATCAGTGCATGATCTGTCACAAGATTAGTGTATGATCATCCACGTGATCAGTGCACGGGCAGTCATGTGATCAGTGCATGATATAGACGTGAACAGTGCATGATCAGTCTCGTGATCAGTGCATGATAGCCACGTGATCAGTGCATGACCAGGCACGTGATCAGTGTATGTCCAGCCAAGTGATCAGTGCATGATAGCCACGTGATCAGTGCATGATCAGTCACGTGATCAGTGCATGATCAATTATGTGATCAGTGTATGATCAGGCACGTGATCAGTGCATGATCAGCCACATGATCAGTGCATGATCAATTACGTGCTCAGTGCATGATCAGTTACGTGACCAGTACAAGGTAGCTACGTGATCATTGCCTGATAAGCCACGTGATCAGTGCATGATAGCCACGTGATCAGTGCATGATAGCCACGTGATCAGTGCATGATCAGTCATGTGATACGTGTGTGATGAGCCACGTGATCAGTGCATGATATCCACGTGATCAGTGCATGACAGCCACGTGATCAGTGCATGAGAGCCACGGGATCAATGCATGATCAGTCACGTGATACATGTGTGATCAGCCACGTGATCAGTGCATGATGAGCCACGTGATCAGTGCAGGATCAATTACGTGATCAGTGCATGATCAGTCACGTGACCAGTACATGGTTGCTACGTGATCGTGCATGATCAGCCACGTGAGCAGAGCATGATAGCCACGTGGTCAGTGCATGATCAGTCACGTGATCAGTACATGATCAGTCACGTGAACAGTGCATGATCATTTACGTGATCTTTGCATGATCAGTCACGTTACCAGTATATGGTTGCTACGTGATCATTCCATGATGAGCCACGTGAACAGTGCATGATAGCCACGTGATCAGTGCAGGATCAATTACGTGATCAGTGCATGATCAGTCACGTGACCAGTACATGATATCCAAGTGATCAGTGCATGATCAATCACGTGATCAGTGTATGATCAGCCACGTGAACAGTGCATGCTCAGTCACGTGATCAGGGCCTGCTGAGCTGCGTGATTACTGTCTGCTCATCTTCTTGACAATTTCCAGCTGAGCTGCACGACTCCTGCCTGTCATCTCCTTGACAATTGCCACCTGTGCTGCGTAATTCCTGCCTGCTCATCTACTTGATTATTGCCAGCTGAGCAGCATGATTTTTTAGAACTGAGTTCCATGATTATAGCCTGCTGACTGATTCCTGCTTACTCAGCTCTATGTTCATTGCCTCCAGAGGCACAAAATCAGTGTGTGACACCAAACATGATGAGCACATGATCAGTCACATGATCAATGCATGAAAAGCCAGTTGATCAGTGCATGATCAATTATGTGATCAGTGCATGATCAGTCATGTGACCAGTACATGGTAGCTGTGTGATCATTGCATGATCAGCCACGTGAGCAGTGCATGATCAGTCACGTGATCAGTGCATGATCAGTCACGTGATACGTGTGTGATCAGCCACGTGATCAGTGCATGATAGCCACGTGATCAGTGCAGGATAGCCACGTGATCACTTCATGATTATTCACGTGATCTGTACATGACCAGGCAGGTGATCAGTGTATGATCAGCCACGTGAACAGTGCATGCTCAGTCACATGATCTGGGCCTGCTGAGCTGCGTGATTACTGTCTGCTCATCTGCTTGACAATTGCCAGCTGAGCTGCACGATTCCTGCCTGTCATCTGCTTGACAATTGCCAGCTGTGCTGCGTAATTCCTGCCTGCTCAGCTGCTTGATTATTGCCAGCTGAGCAGCATGATTCCTCACACCTGTGTTCCATGATTATTGCCTGCTGACTGTTTGATTCGTGCCTACTCAGCTCTTTGTTTATTGCCTCCAGAGGCACATGATCAGTGTATGATAGCAAACATGATCAGCGCATGATCAGTCACATGATCAGCGCCATTAAGTCACGTGATCACTACATGATAGTCATGTGATCAGTCCATGCTCAGTCACGGTATCAGTGCATGATCAGCCACGTGATCAGTGCATGATCTGTCACAAGATTAGTGTATGATCATCCACGTGATCAGTGCACGGGCAGTCATGTGATCAGTGCATGATATAGACGTGAACAGTGCATGATCAGTCTCGTGATCAGTGCATGACAGCCACGTGATCAGTGCATGATCAGTCACCTGATGGGTGTATGATCATTCACGTGACCTGTACATGGTAGCTACATGATCATTGCATGATCAGCCACGTGAGTAGTTCATGATAGCCACGTGATCACTGCATGATCAGTCACGTGATCAGTGCATGATCAGTCATGTGACCAGTACATGGTAGCTGCGTGATCATGGCATGATCAGCCACGTGAGCAGTGCATGATAGCCACGTGATCAGTGCATGATCAGACACGAGATCAGTGCATGATCAGTCACGTGATCAGTGCATGATCAGCCACGTGATCAGTGCATGACCAGGCACGTGATCAGTGTATGTCCAGCCAAGTGATCAGTGCATGATAGCCACGTGATCAGTGCATGACTAGTTATGTGATCAGTGTATGATCAGCCACGTGATCAGTGCATGATCGCCACATGATCAGTGCATGATCAATTACGTGATCAGTGCATGATCAGTCACGTGACCAGTACATGGTAGCTACGTGATCATTGCCTGATCAGCCACATGATCAGTGCATGATAGCCACGTGATCAGTGCATGATAGCCACGTGATCAGTGCATGATCAGTCATGTGATACGTGTGTGATCAGCCACGTGATCAGTGCATGATATCCACGTGATCAGTGCATGACAGCCACGTGATCAGTGCATGAGAGCCACGGGATCAATGCATGATCAGTCACGTGATACAGTGCATGATCAGCCACGTGATCAGTGCATGATGAGCCACGTGATCAGTGCAGGATCAATTACGTGATCAGTGCATGATCAGTCACGTGACCAGTACATGGTAGCTACGCGATCATTGCCTGATAAGCCACGTGGATCAGTGCATGATAGCCACGTGATCAGTGCATGATAGCCACGTGATCAGTGCATGACCAGTCATGTGATACGTGTGTGATCAGCCACATGATCAGTGCATGACAGCCACGGGATCAGTGCATGAGAGCCACGGGATCAGTGCATGATCAGTCACGTGATACATGTGTGATCAGCCACGTGATCAGTGCATGATGAGCCACGTGATCAGTGCAGGATCAATTACGTGATCAGTGCATGATCAGTCACGTGACCAGTACATGGTTGCTACGTGATCGTTGCATGATCATCCACGTGAGCAGAGCATGATAGCCACGTGGATCAGCGTAACATCAGTCACTTGATCAGCGATCAGTCACTTGAACAGTGCATGATCATTTACGTGATCTTTTGCATGATCAGTCACGCGTTACCAGTGATATGGTTGCT